>NC_085139.1:223205504-223493491 GCF_024139115.2 Armigeres subalbatus
TTTATTGTCAAACAAGGTTTGCCGTCGGCTTGCACCACATTTACTTTGGATACCACTTTTTTGTCACTCTCTTTTTTCTCCTTCTTTTGCTGCAATCTTTTGACAGATGACCGAACAAGTTACAACAAAAACATTTCGGTCCGTTACTTTTTGTGGGCACTCGTTTGCTACGTGAGTAGCTTCACCGCAGTTGAAGCAATTGCGCTTCGCGTCGAACTTGCCGCTCTTCGTCGATTCCGATTTTGTGCGCTCTTTCTTTCGGCAGACGCCGTCGTCAGTCTTCGATTTGCGTTCCGCTTTCCGCTGTACTTTCTCGAAATTGAGCAACTTCTCTTTCAACTCACGGATAGTGCTGGCTTCGTACAGAAGGGATCGATGGAATTCGTCATCCGTTATTCCGTCGACGATGTACTCACAGATGCTAGGTTCATCTAAATCGATCGCGAGGGCAATTCGTTGCATTTCGTACACATAGTCTCGCGTCGATTCCGTCAATTTCTTCTTACGTCCTGCCAACACACGGTGGACATCGCTTGCCCGTACAAAAGGGGAAAATTCACGAACAAGGGCAGTCTTTAGCTTCGAGAATGTTGTCAAGTTGCGCTGGGAAAATACGAATCTCCGTGCCGTTCCGACCAACTTTTTCCTGCACATAAACATCTTCTGCTCGTCATTCCAGAATGCTATTTTCGACATAGCTTCGAACTGGTTCATCCAAATTTTCACATCCTGTCCGTCGTCTGCACCAAACGCTTCGATGCTGTCCTCGACATCACGGAATGTGTATGGTCGCTGTTCCTGTTGTGCGAGTGGAATTCTCTTCGGTGTAGATGTTTCTCTCTTTCTAATCGCCGCTGGTGTAAAAAATTCGCCGTCGTCCGATTCGTTATTGGCGTCGTCGTTGGAATCATCGTTTTCGTCGTTCAAGCCGTCATCATCATCAACTTCATCGACTGAACCGTCATCATCGTTTCCAACTTTTACATCCTCGTCGTGGTGATGGCGACCTTGCGCCGCGTCGTTAGCTTCAGAAGCATCTTCGTTTTCAGCCATATCGTCTTGTCGTGAGTGATGATCCGTTTCGCCATGGTCGTTTTATTTCCCGTCATCGGCAATCCTCGTTTTTCGCACTCTCGTTGTATGCCAAGCTTGGTGAACGTGTCGCACAAAATTGCAACGTCGCCCTCCATCTTGAATCGACCGATTCTCCTCGTTTCACTTGTGATTCGCGACTTCGTATTCGCGAATTATTTTAATCACACTTCAATTACAGCGCACTGTCTCAACAACTCCCCATTCCGGTTGAGCCCCCATGTAGAATGGAACGGTTTAGAGTTGAGAGAATAACAAAATCATATCTTTATTTAAAGGAATTGAATAATAACACGCACATACGTGGTCACCAGTACGGTGGCTTGATCAGAACTGTCCTTTTTCGAACATTTTTGCCGAGGGGCTACCCGATTCTCCCACATTTATATCTGACGTTGTTACGAGTTTGATATAGTTTTGTTTTGTCACCCAAATAGACACGGCTGTGCTCATTCAACTCATATCACAACAAAGTGTCTTGACGTCATAAAGGGTAGTGGATATGATGATGCCTTCCAAACTTCATCCATAAACGAGATGATGTTCGATGTCCATAGTTTTCATATGGCATAGTTTGAAACTGTAGAAGTTTATTACTTTTTTTCCCTCACGGTGTGCCAACGGTTAATGCCAGTGAAGGCAAAACATTTGGAATAAAAATGGTACATTGATACATAAACTGCATTGTGCTAACAAAGAGATATTAATTAATAAAAACTCAGCATTGCAGGGGAAAATGTGCTATGTGCAGATGAATGACAACATGTTAAACGAGCAACATGGAACCAATTTTAAACGGTTCGCTTCGTATTCTACACAACAAGTTGCATCACAATTGAACATGTTTTCATTTTGTATCACCAATACCGAAAACTGTTAGCAAGTCCTTAAAGTCACGTTTCCAACAAAACACTCTTGTCGCCCACTCCAATCATCACGCCGCACCGGCTGGAGGAAATGCTCCGACTCTAACAAGACAAATAGCTCCCTCGAGATACCAGCAATCATCGTCTTCGTTCATCATTCATCGAAGTGCCTCAAAACCAAAATTTACCACTTGGCTTCCCATCTTCTCCTTTGGATATGGTTCTCTGCGGCTCGGAGTCTATTGTAGGAGAAGGGAGACAAGGTTTCTTTGCTTATCTAACAGCATCAGTCCAATCAGTGCCCGTGTCCACTTGATCGAAACGGTTCTTGAAGTTTCCCGAACCGAACATCCACATCGAAATGGGAATCTGTGTTGCGTTTTGGTTTGGTTTGGCTTACGCCAGTATCGGCTGCATGTAACGAGAAAAACCGGTAAACTACTCACCTTAATAACAGTCACGTTTTCCTGCAGAAGCCGACCGCCGGTCAACCGTGTCCGTTTTTTGGTCAATGTCCAGATGGTTCGAAGAGCCGGAAAAGAAGAACAGAAATGCAACGTTAAAATCTCGAAGTAAACAGAAGCTTGCTTTCAAAGTGGGCACGAGCTGGCACATGAAGAAGGTCCGACGGGAACGGGTGGCATGGATCCCATATAAATGATTTATGAGCTTTCGAGAGCAGTTTCGTTTGGTACTACGGACGGATGCCGTGGCCGGACCTTTGCTGGAGGTAGAAACTCGGCGAAAATCTGACTCTACTGGTTGGGCAGATGTACAACGTTATTGTTGCTGTTATTATTATTTTGATAAATGTCCAGATGTAGTGCCCATGAATATCGGACAGAGGCGGATGGAGATGAGAGCAATGCTGAGAACGTTGGGTTTTGAAATAAAGTAATAAATTTTACTAAATTATGTCTTAATGGCAAATTCATTCCTGGTTGATCTCTTCAAAACTGGTTGAGCTACTTTAAAATCGTTGATGCATGATTCGGAAGTAGAGTGAGTATATAAATTTGAATAACAAAACTCGCATGCTGTTCTCCACACGAGCGAGGATACGCACACGTGGTAAAAGAAGGACCGAAGGCTACATGGAACGGAATAATTAATCAAATATAATGTGCAGTTTATTCCGTAAACCAGAGCAAGGCTTTACTTATGCAGTATTTGAAAAGATGCTCCATTCCTATTGGACCAAAGCTGCACATCGCCGCCCCAATGTAGTTAATTTCTCGTCTCGATTTTTTCAACTTTGATTTTGGCAACTCTAAATAGGTTCTACATATAAGTTTCAAAAGTTTACCTCTCCAACTGGTATGAGGCAGGATAAATGTTCAATACCGAGTCGGGCCGACTTCCCTGTTTTATTCTTGACTTCCATTGATACCATCTTGGACAGTTTCCTATCTAATTAACTTTATGGGAAAACTGTCACAAACTTCAGCCATATATCAGCCAATAACAGGGATTCGGACAGTCGTCAGACCTGCCATATAATGCTGAAAGAGACCTCGAAGCAAACTGAATCCAATAGCCGTATCCGGTTGTTGGCAAGTTTCATCAAGAATGTCACGAAAAAGTCCCACCGAAACCGAAAACGACATTTCCGCAATCAGCAGAAAACTATCGATTTCCGCGGCCCTCGCCATACTCCGGGAAGAAAGAAGAGATGCCAATGCCAATCAGCATCATCCACTCACTGTCTGAAACTGCCATCCAGTCAGCACAACAGGTTCAAATGCCGGAATACAATCCACCCATTCTGCCTCCTTGGTTCACGGAAACCCGCCGGATAACACTGGATTTATGTCGGCTTCCCAAGTTTTAAGCTGACCGCTTTTTCCCCCGGAAACTGTGCGAGAAAAAAAAACGTGACAAGCCCGATAACTGCTCGAAATCCCACTTTATGAGACCATTAATTTCCAGTTTAGCCCCACTAAACTAGACTGTGGGATCCATTTTTCACATGCCGCTGAAGTCCAAGAGCGTGCGCCAGCCAGCCGGAAAAGGAAAATCCTGTGCTCGACCGCTAGGAAAAAAATAGAATTATATCAGTCATATAGGGCCTAGGACGACGCGAGAATGTTGAAGGCACAGCTACGTTTCCGTGCCGGTAGCGATCCCCCTGTGTATGATGTAGGACTGGGGGAAAAAAATGTGGGAATACTCCGAACTGCCCAAATGCCCCGCCATATAGCCCAGAAGTGATTTATTGACTCACGAGATATGTTTTATTTATTTTAGTTCGGTTTGGCCGGACTCTCGCTTGAAAAGTTTCGTTCCATATTTGCCAATGTGCTTTTATCTGGACCGGTCGGAAGACTGCTGACTGCTCACGCAACCAGCCGACTGACTGACTATCGCGGATCGTGGCACTCTCCCTCTGTAAGGGCGACTTAGGACACACAACGAAAAAAAAACAACGAATTGGCAAGGTGCACTGCATCGTGGATAGTGACAGATGAAATTAATGGCCGGGCAATGATGTTAAAGGAGTTCCTTAAGAGGGTTGTATTGTTAGTTATTAGCCGTATGGCGAAAAGTCGCATACATACGATAATCGTTCAACTAGTGTGAAAATGTATGGAGCTTATGAACATTTATTAAAAAGCTTCCTGCAAGCTCGCATAGCTACGTTTGCCCCATGATATTTTCAACAAAAAATTGTACAAATGTTACCCAATTTCAAGATTGTTTTAAGACTTCATGTTACTAATTTCGCTCTTAAAACTCTCATTGCATCTAAACCAATGATTAGGGAAGATCCATAAAGTACGTCACGCAAAAATGGCAATTTTCAACCCTCCCCTTCGTCACACTTTTTTATTAAAACTCTTAAATTTGTATATGAGTAGTCACGCTGCTCAGAACCCCCTCCCTCCTAGGAGCGTGACGTACTTTGTGGATGGCCCCTTATTTTTGAATCCTAAAGGCAGCAGGGGAATTGTGGGTATAACCGTCACCACTTCAAATCTCTGATTCCAAGTGATTATCTGACAGAATCTGTCACACTTTGAATAAACTTTCGATTTCTTATATTCCTAGCCATTTTGTAACTACCGGGTAAAATTACAGTACTTTGTATGGTTTATTCCATTGAAATACTATAGATTATATGGTATGCAATACAAGCTATTGTGCATTTATTGTAGATTTTTAATGGTTGAAAAACATCTCTATTGTACTTACTTTAAAAGCACAATAAATTCAAATGTTACCATCACATTTTATTATATTTGAATTGTTTGCTTATGTTAATTGAAAATAGAACACCATTATGAAATAATTCTACATTGTTGATGAGAAAATCAGTTTTAACCATAAAAATAATGAGATTATTGAACTATTTATTATTTTAAAACAAAAATTAAAAACAATAAAATAACAATACATTCCATTGTGGAAAAAGTTGTTCGATTTTTTTCTAGAATATTACTATTATTGGAAATAAAAAATAATTCATATTATGTATTAACAATTGATAATAGAACAAAAATATTGTTTAGGAAAACTTTTTATTTTAACTCGAGGAATAACTAGTTTATATTGAGCGTGTATGTTTTGTTTACGGTTAGTAAAAAAATGTCTGACAGAAAGTGCCGGAAGCTCCGGAAGTATCCTTTTCGTTGTGGTTGGATGCAGATAAACGGTAGATTATTGGCCGCTGTGTTATGTAAGGATGGTGAGTAACTAGTGTAATAGATTACCGAAATGTGACGCTTTTTTACAAGAGAGAATTTGAAATACTGTGGAAGAAAAATATTTCATCACCTTTCCGGGGTGCTTTTATTTTCACCGCCGAAGTACATATACAAATGACTATTATTCGTCTTTCGGGAAGATAGGAGGGTAAAGTGCAATTTTTTTCATAGAGCAAACATTTTCATCTGTCTATCGATTATCATTTTTTCTCTTTTTCTTTAATTTGCTCAGTCAATATGGATCACGGAAGATCCTAGCAACCTATCGCGTCTGGCCAAACTACGTCGATTCCATTCCAACGTGCTGATACCACATTAACTCCAGTCGTCCAACAGCAAGAGCTAAAATCAGGAATGCCCTATTCGCCTTCGTCTTTCAACCTTGCAGTGCGCTACCGTTTCCAATGCTTCGCTGGACCAACCAAATGAACGTCTTAGCTTTGCTAACGTCGACTAGAAGATCCACGCCTCTATAGAAAATTTATACCAATTATCAATAACCAGAAACCAACATGGCTCGAGTATGTTTGAAATCGTAAGTATTGTGGGTTATCTCAGGGTTAAGTTAATAAATAGTCTTATTCAATCTTGCTATTTTTTTTTCAAATATGCGTGAATCCAGGACTGCTCCACGACCACGAACATAACAACAACGCCTCCTGTCCTTCAGGCAAATATATCTCAGATTAAAAAAATCGACCAGGTACACAAGCAGAAAGAAAGTCTTTTAAATACGACTGCTAAGACAAAATAATATTGTGTTGTTTTACTTGCAATATTAAACTGACAGCATAATGTATTTCAATGAGTGTTGATACTTTTAATCCAGAACATAATCCAGAGAACTCCAAGATCCGGACTAACGAGTCATTGGATTAGCAAAGGCCGGATAAGCGGGGGATACTGTATATTGAATCTAATAATAAATCAGAATTCGAATGAAATCCACAGTATATTTCTTTGTTTCATAATCTATTCTATCAACAGGAAAAATCCACATTTCTTGTGAGATGCAAAAAAAATTATGTACATTACCGTGGACACCCGATAATTTGAACGGTACCTCATTCAAATTAACGGGATTCATTTTTAATTTGAACTTCTGGTTACTCTATTTGCATAAAAACTGGTTTATGGCTGCTCTCTTTGCTGGTTTGTTTTGATTCTGCGTTCCGCTTCACGATGTTCCATTTTTCTTCTCTTGATTCCACGTGCTTAATGACGTTTGAACCATTTTAAATTTGAACGATGTTCAAACGAACGGGGTTCAAATTAAAAAGTGTTCAGATTAAAAACGGTCATATTACCGGGGGTCCACGGTATTACAAAATATCATTACACTATGTAATGTCAATTCAACATATCAAAGTGTAATAATGTTTTGTGAAGATGTGAATAATTCATTTTTGCATGTCACAAGAAATGTGAATCTGTTAATACAATAAATTGTGAAACATTAAATCGTATTGTATTTCTATTGTAATACTGCAGTGTAATTTATTCTAATTCCTATTGTACTACTATTGTAAAACAATAAAAAAAATTCAGGAAAAACATTTAAAACACATTGGTTTCTATTGTTTGGTCCGTAGAAATCATCCCATTAAAGAACCGTAGAATCAATTGTTTTGCTCTAAATTTTGTATGGAAAATTTGCGAAATTTTTATTGTAAAGATACATAACAACCCCCCTTTTTTATTGTAAAAGTCCCATTTACCATTCATTTTATCGTGCAAAACCATTAATTCTAATGCAAATTTATTGCCATTTAATTCAATGGTTGTTATTATGTACTAAATAGTGTTGTAACAGTAAAATTTATTGTTTTTGATTTTTTTTATCCGGGTAGCGGAGAGGCGTAACATCCACATGTACCGCAACATTATTATTTCACCAATTGGGGTAAGTTCGACGAGGAAGGGTCGTTTGGCCGAAACTCATTCGGCCGAAAGCCATTTTCCCGAATGCCACTAGGCCGAAAAAGTCGTTTGGTCGAAAGGGTCATTCGGCCGAAAGGGTCGTTTTGCTGAAAGGGTAGTATGACCAAACCCCGAGCAGGAGAAATTGGCTCAATAATATCTAAATCTGTTATTAGTACCATGCTCTGGTATGAACTAGCCCTGCATAAGAGGTAAAATACCGAAGGAATACTACCAGAAACTAATATGCACAAAACATGAGCCATAACAAACTCAGTTATTAAATTGAATTTCAATATCAATTCGTAATCAATTATCATTCGTTTGGTATAGTTATACCTAAACATGTTATGCCTCAAGTATTCTGCATATACGTTTTTGGTATTATTTTTGGTATTTTACCTCTTATGCAAGGCTCATTTGGCAGTTAGGGTCATTTGGGTTGTATACTATTTCGCCGAAAATCATTTCGCGGTACGACATTCCGCGGAATGTATCAACTCTCCGAAAGACATTTCACGGAGTGCCATTTGGCGGAATTCAATTAACATCATCAAAGCAAAGAGAAAAGATGATGCCTATTTTCATTTCCGATGATCGGCTTTCACATTTTGCAAACCCATTCCTGAACCGTACCTGAGAATTTTTGCATTCGTAAACCCGTACTCAACCATTCGTAAACCAACATAATCTAATTATTTAAGCCCGTACCAAAGTTTTGTCCGGAAAATTTAAACTAGATATTTTCTGGTTTTTTAAGTCGAAAAAAAATGTAAGCTCGAACAACGAATTAACCTCAAAATTAACAAAACTGAATATTATTTTATATTCAGTATTTTATTTCTTAAACCCGTACCCGACCATGACTTGTTTTATCTCACAAACCCAATAAGGCAAAAGGAGTTGATAAAACCTTCTTTAAAAGAACGAATCTGCCCGGTACAAGGCGAAGGAAGGAGTGGTGCCTTCTTCCAATGGTGGCATCTGCCCGATACAAAGCGAAGAGAGAATATAATGCCATACTTAAATCAATACGTGTTCTCGGTATAAGGCGAAAGGAAGAAATAAAGGATTATTCATAAAAACGTCTATCCGCAACAAAGTAAAGAAAGGAGATAATCCCTTCATTATATCTGACCCGTCTGCCACTATGCTGAAGGAGGCTGCCCTAGTAACATTTTGGTTTTATGCTGGTTTTATAACACTCTTGGAGAGTAAATTATGGTCTTCAAGAACGTTTTGAAACTTAAAATGTTACTTGGGAGGGTTCAACTTCTGGCCCGGTCTAGGAAATCCATTGATTTTTTCGGCTTTTTACGTATAACGTGTTATACGAATGCAAAAAAAATGATAACTTGGCTTATAAACCTCGCAGGGAATAATTGTGGAAATGCCAAATGTCGTACCGCGTAAACCACCAAATGTTATTCCGCGGAATGTTCTACCGCGAAAATTAATTCCCCGAAATAGTTTTGGGTGCAATGTAATGCAATCGTCATTTGGCCGAAAGGATCATTTAGCCGAAAGGGTCATTTGGCCGGAAGGGTCATTTGGTCGAAAAGAACATTTGGCCGAATAGGATATTTGGCCAAATAAGACATTTGGCCGAATAAGACATTTGACCGAATAGATCATTTGAAAAGTGAGAAATTAGGAATGAGAAAAGAGACGTCTCAATTCTCATTCCTCATTACTCACTTCTCACTGTAAAAAGTGAGAATCGTGAAGTGAGTAGCTAGACGTTTCACTTCTCATTCTCAATTTCTCACTTCTCACTGTGAAATGTGAGTAATGCCTCTCTAATGTCTCTCTTCTCACTCCTAATTTCTCCCTTTTTAAATGACCTATTCGGCCAAATGTCCTATTCGGCCAAATGTCTTATTCGGCCAAATGTCCTATTCGGTCAAATGTCCCATTCGGCCAAATGTCCTATTCAGCCAAATGACCTTTCGGCCAAACGACCCTTTCGGCCAAATGACCCTTTCGGCCAAATGACCCTTTCGGACAAATGACTCTTTCGGCCAAATGACCCTTTCGACCAAATGACTCTTGCGGCCTAATGGTATATACGACCAAACAGCATTCGGCCAAATGGCATTCAGTCGAACGATATTCGCCCAAACGGCCCTTCCCCAAGTTTGACATCTGCCTTCGATTGTATGCCGTTTTTCCGAAAACCATTTCGCGGAATGCCATTTGGGGCAATTTTTTGTTTATGAGATTGGAATTTTGCGTTTCTCGTATACAAAAAAGGCTATATGTTCGCTCCAAAACGAACTTTTCATAGAAGGTCTGGAGACCCATAGTGTTATATACCAATCAACTCAGTTCGACGAATTGAGGTGATGTCTGTGTGTGTATGTGTGTGCGCATTGACTATTAAACATCTTCAATTATGTTATAACTTCATTTGAAATTGTTTTTATGTTCGATTCCTTCCGGACTTGGTGGGTCGGTTTCCCCCTCACAGCCAGTTCGACTTCGAGAAATATTGTCGTGTGACCTCATGGATCTATACACAATGGGCCAAAATAAGAGAATACTATTTTCGATCACAAAAAGACTCAACGTATGGCCTCTTAGGACCAATACGGACACAATGTGGTGCTATTGGTTTTGTACCGAGGTCTGAACTCCAGAATGATTTGAAAAACTTGGAACATCCGAACATATCTAAAACATATCTAAATCGTTATCATACACATGGCCTTTAAGGACATATATGGACTGGACACAATGCTATTGGTTTTGTTTTGAGAGTAATTGATGAGCTATTTATGTCTGAGCTTCAGAAAGATTCGGAGAGCTTTCAACATCCGATTTAGTCATATCTAAAACGCAAATCATACGTTTCGACCTATATGGACACAATGGTAGACGTGGTAGATTCTTTAGGTCTGAACTGCAGTACGATTTGGAGAACCTAGGACATCTGCAGGTATATTCTTAGCATCACGTTACCCATCTTTTGAATATTTTTACGACATTTTCGTAGAAAACGAACAGTAGGTAATGTCTGTGACATGACCGCTAAGTGGACGTAGGACTTGACTTGACCATGCCTTTAAGATACATAATATGTCCAAATTTCTCACATCAAATATTTCGGATAAATAATCGGCGTTGCATACTATTCCTTGACAAAATCTTCTTATCAAACCGACACAGAAATCAAATCTACCTCGAACAAGAATCATCAAAAACAATTCAGGAAGTATCTGTCCAGTCACGGAATATTAGCCTCGACAGTGGCAACCTTCCCACTGAAGGACTGCCTGAAATAAGCCACAAGTTGGCCCAGCAGCGGATGTAGGGCAGCCCGGTGGCATCCCTATCTCACACAATAGGTTTGCTTTGCAGCCAACATTGCGCGACCGTATCCCACTGACAGTTCTGTATCCTAATGAGAATCAAATGTGATGTTTGTAAACAAAACACATACTATCATGAATTTTACACTGCGATGTTGGCTGCAGAAACATGGCGTCGTGCCACCCACCTGATGTAGGGCCTCCAGATCCGTGCGAAAGCGACTGAAGGAGAACATTATTTTTAACTCTTAGAGCCTTGAAAAAGGCTGTTTGCTTCGGCTAAGTCCAAAAAGTAAGAAAACGATCTTTTCAAATAACCGCGAATTTCTAGTGGTGGTATAAAAAATGCTGAATGCTCTGCGAGCGAATGCACTTTTCTTTTATACCTTATTTTGAATCTTCTCTGCTTCCCAATTGGTGGGCCAATCAGCCAGTGTCTTGTATCCCGCTTCTTTGTCAGCCAAAGCGTCATCATCATCAACGCGTTCGAGAAGGGCTTCTTCTTTTTTACGCTTGTTGCTCGCTGCTGGCGTCTATTTCCTAACGGGCCTTTTCGCTTGATACAGGCCAATAAGCCGGGCAAGCGAGCTTAGAATTGCAGTTCAGGTGAGAAGTACGTGTTCTTTTCTGAGACAACATTGTTAGTAGTAGATGGAAGGAAACACCCGGACATGGGATTTCGGGTGATAAGATTTAGAATTGGTAACATGGCACGATCATTCAGTCACGTTCGCTTTGTGTGCGGTCAGTATCAAACAATGTTTATCTAGATATTTCTTGATCAATGCCAAAAATTCAACATTTGATGAAAAATCGATTGATAGTTTATTAATGTTTGAGCTGTTATCGGTGTTTTTTCTAATCCAAATATCCAAATATTATGTAAGAGTTTTGGACATCTTATGTTTTTTATGCATGGTCAAGCGAAGTCCTTCGTCCACTTCACGGTTAGATCAGAAAAATTATCCACTGTTAGTTTTGACGCTATTTATGAAAATCCCGCATAAAATTTAATCTCTAGAATATTGGATTTGGCACCCATGTAAAATTTCTATCCCGAAGGGTATTGAAAGCTTTGATATTGATATCTATTATTGGCTCTCTGAAGAACCGTTTGTTTTTTGGACATACATGCTGCATCATGTGGCTTTTCTTCATCCTGTCTCGGCTCAATACCGATGTCGGCCGGTCTCGGCTTGACTCTGCTACTGGTGCCGGTATCTGCAGAGCATTGCTGCTTTGTCGGATCTGTAGGCTGGACTGCTGATGTACTGGCTAGGTTTTGGCTGATGATGGTCGCTTCGATGGTGTCGAGCCGAAAAAAGCGGTCGGTGCAGACTTCATTCCCTGCTAAAAGATGTGAGTGCTGTTCAATCGATGATGCGGTTGCTTCGCTAGTCCGGTCAGAATAAAAGGAAAAAATCGCGTTGCGATATTTTATGGCTTCTCGGCAGACCCAGCGGCTGCTCATTCACTGGTGTGTGCACCAATGAGAACGTGGTAATGGAATGATGCAAGTATTATGCGGTACCCATATTGATAGGTTCCCTTGATCTCAATGTTTTTCATTGAAAACAGTTTCATGCATATTGAACCAAGTTTTTCGGGTCTTATCAAGCATGGACATGGAAGGCATACTTGATTGAGGAGCTTACCGCAGAAATTCGTCCATTGAGACGAATGCTATTAACGTTTAAAATCTTTCAACACAGCGTAACGCGGTCGATTTGAATATTTTGAATAACACCCGGTATAGTAAAGAGAGACGTAAGACCTACGTCAAAAACAATGATAAAATCAATGTTGCGCGGTATTATTGTGTAATTTTCGACCATACAAAAGTGGTCAACTTTCGATCCCTTCACCGGCGATTACGGGCTGTGGGTGTGGCCGATCAATCTGAGGTCAGTTTCGGATTTATGAGCTGGCGGTTATTTGGGTATACAGGGTGCGGCAGAAAATAATGCGAAAATGTTTAAACTTGAATATTGGGTTAATTCGAGTAGCTAGTGACTAATTTCTGTTGAAAGTATATTTGTTTATGTTTACTTTCAAATGTTGCACCGAGAGATTGTAATTGTTTTATTTCAAATTTCTAAAAATGTACGCAAAAGAAGTGGTTACTAGTTTGTTGCTCGCCCAGAAGACGCCGAATGAGATTACTATGGTGGTAGGATGTCTTTTGGCCACAGTTTATCGCCTTAAAACGTCTCTGCAGGATGGATCTAAGCAGCGGAAGCCGGGAAGCGGACGTCCATGCTTTGCACATATGCCAAACGTGATCAAATCGGCTCGTGGAAAGATTGCTTGCAACCTGGTGTGTTCCATAAAAAAATCGCCAAGGAAGGCAAAATTCCAGAGAAATCCATGCGAGATCCCTTAAAGAAAACTTGCATGTACCTTCCAGAGATTAAGTGAAACGCCACTTGATTACGGACCGGGTATAAGAACTACGAGTGACTCGTTCACAAAGATTGCATTCTTTGTTAAAAAATGAAAAACATATAATCCTGTTCTCCAACGCGAAAAGCCTTTTAGTATCGATGCTGACGCCATCGGCTGCTCGGACCGGTTCATTTCACCGAAGAAAATTGTGGATGTTCTGGAGAAAATGATGTTTAAATTCCAAACCATTCCGGCTGATGTCATGATGCTTGGCTTCGTGGCCACAACGGTTTGAAACTGCCGCCTGTTTTCATTTATGTTTAAAATAAATACCGAATTATTTATCGGTATTTTAAAGGACCAAGTGCATCCCTGGGTTAAGTCCGAATTCTCCGATGATCATAACGTTGTCCTATGGCATGATGGAGCGCCATGTCACACGTACAATCGACCCAACAGCAGTCCGGATCTTAATCCGTTGGGTTATACGATTGGGGCGTATGTTGAAGCACGAGCCTGCAAACCATCGCACCCTTGTGTGAAGACCCTAACGTCAGCCCTAACATGCACATGGCAGTCGATGTCGGAGGACTAGGTTCGAAAGGGGTGTTTTAGCTCCGGCGTCGTCTTGAAGATATTATTAATAAAAATAGAGCACAGAAAATTTGTTTGAAAGGGCCTTATAATGATAACCAAACTCGAAAATGTTGACATTATTTTTTTTTTTTGTCTTTATTATCGAGACTTTCAGCCCGAGGCTGGCTCGTCTCGTTGTTGATATTATTGCTTGGAGCAGTTTAAATGAAATTTGAAAGAAATAGAACCAATTTTAGCATTATACATAATAGAGCGGGGCGCACTTGTATGTAGCAATGCTAACTTCATCCAATCAAGTGAGATCAAGGTGTTTCTGAATTATTTTGGGACCCCAATCAACTGTGCAAGATATGGGCTCGATTGGTTGCGTCCTCGCTTTCCGCATCGCGTTTCAAATTCGGAGATTAGTATGGGAAACGTACATTTTTACATTTTTGCTCTTAGTGGCTTCCATTGATCACTTTGCCAAAGAATGTACGTAGCTGGAAGGTCTACAAAAATTGTTATTACGCTTCGAAAATTTATTGTGCAAACCATATGCAAGAAATCAATGTTTCTGCTATCACTACTAAACAACCTATGGTTGTCAAAGGCCAAAACCCATCTTCCATCTTGACAGATTTTTTTTTTACTTTGTGAAATTATTCCGAATAACGCCCATTAGCTCCAAAAAAGACCTATAAGATCAATAATTTTGAAAAAAAAAACATTATTGGTTCACGTAGTTTAGCAGTGCTGGCAGAATAAACAACTTTTTTCATATGGTTCGAACAACCAATCTTAGAAGCATTGTAACTATTTATTGTGCACGTTCCAGCAACGAACGCTTTTTAGCGAAGTTTTTCGGTATCCTTTGGGTTATACTTTAACGCAATGTGCCACTTGGTTTGCGATTAACTGAAACGTCTAGAACTAAAAATGCCAAAATATGCATTTTCCCATACTAATTTCCATACAAACTTCAAACGCGATGCGGAAAGCGAGGAAGCAACCATTTCATTTCATTTATTTAGTCTACATCTAAACAGATAACACTGAATCAACCATTTGACGCCACAATACACGGTTCGAGGCCGCATCTCTCCATCCTCGGATACGCCCCACGCTCGCCAAGTCGTTTTGCACCTGGTCTGCCCATCTCGCTCGTTGCGCTCCACGCCGTCTCGTACCTGCCGGATCGGAAGCGAACACCATCTTTGCAGGGTTGCTGTCCGGCATTCTTGCAACATGCCCTGCCCATCATACCCGTCCGGCTTTAGCTACCTTCTGGATACTGGGTTCGCCGTAGAGCTGGGCGAGCTCATGGTTCATTCTTCGCCGCCACACACTGTCTTCTTGCACACCGCCAAAGATGGTCCTAAGCACCCGTATCTCGAATACTCCGAGTGCTTGCAAGTCCTCCTCGAGCATTGTCCATGTTTCATGTCCGTAGAGGACAACCGGTCTTATTAGCGTCTTGTACATGACACATTTGGTGCGGTGGTGAATCTTTTTTGACCGCAGTTTCTTCTGGAGCCCGTAGTAGGCCCGACTTCCACAGATGATGCGCCTTCGTATTTCACGACTAACGTTGTTGTCAGCCGTTAGCAAGGATCCGAGGAAGACGAATTCCTCGACCACCTCGAAGGTATCCCCGTCTATCGTAACACTGCTTCCCAGGCGGGCCCTGTCGCGCTCGGTTCCGCCTACAAGCATGTACTTTGTCTTTGACGCATTCACCACCAGTCCAACTTTTGGTGCTTCACGTTTCAGGCGGGTGCACAGTTCTGCCACCTTTGCAAATGTTCGGCCGACAATGTCCATGTCATCCGCGAAGCAAATAAATTGACTGGATCTGTTGAAAATCGTACCCCGGCTGTTACACCCGGCTCTCCGCATGACACCTTCTAGCGCAATGTTGAACAACAGGCACGAAAGTCCATCACCTTGTCTTAGTACCCGGCGCGATTCGAACGAACTGGAGTATTCGCCCGAAATCTTCACACAGTTTTGCACACCATCTACCGCTTTGATCAGACTGGTAAGCTTCCCAGGGAAGCTGTTCTCGTCCATAATCTTCCATAGCTCTACGCGGTCTATACTGTCATATGCCGCCTTGAAATCAACGAACAGATGGTGCGTTGGGACCGGGTATTGCATTTTTGAAGGATTTGCCGTACAGTAAAGATCTGGTCAGTTGTCGAGCGACCGTCAACGAAGCCGGCTTGATAACTTCCCACGAACTCATTCACTAATGGTGACAGACGACGGAAGATGATCTGGGATATTACTTTGTAGGCGGCATTAAGGATGGTGATCGCTCGAAAGTTCTCACACTCCAACTTGTCGCCTTTTTGTAGATGGGGCATATAACCCCTTCCTTCCACTCCTCCGGTAGCTGTTCAGTTTCCCAGATTCTGACTATCAATTTGTGCAGGTAAGTGGCCAATTTTTCGGGGCCATCTTGATGAGCTCAGCTCCGATACCATCCTTACCAGCTGCTTTATTGGTCTTTAACTGTTGAATGGCATCCTTAACTTCCCTCAAGGTGGGGGCTGGTTGGCTTCCATCGTCCGCTGAACTGACGTAGTCATCTCCTCCGCTGCCTTGACTTTCACTGCCTGTACTCTCAGCGCCTTTCAAATGTTCCTCGTAGTGCTGCTTCCACCTTTCGATCACCACACGTTCGTCCGTCAAGATGCTCCCATCCTTATCCCGGCACATTTCGGCTCGCGGCACGAAGCCTTTGCGGGATGCGTTGAGCTTCTGGTAGAACTTGCGAGTTTCTTGAGAACGGCACAGCTGTTCCATCTCCTCGCACTCCGCTTCTTCTAGGCGGCGTTTCTTCTACTGAAAAAGGCGGGTCTGCTGTCTCCGCTTCCGTCTATAATGTTCCACGTTCTGCCAGGTACCTTGCTGCAGCGCGACCGCCCGCGCTGCGTCCTTCTCCTCCAGAATCTGTCTGCACTCTTCGTCGAACCAATCGTTCCGTCGACTTCGTCCCACATACCCGACGTTGTTCTCCGCTGCGTCGTTAATGGCTGCTTTAACTGTACTCCAGCAGTCCTCAAGAGGGGCCCCATCGAGCTCACCCTCTTCCGGCAACGCTGCCTCGAGATGCTGCGCGTTGCTTCAGTCGCTCTAGGTCGTACCGCGGCAGTCGTCGGTACCGAACATTGTTGATGACGGATAGTTTTGGGCGCGGTTTAAACATCACCAGATAGTGGTCAGAGTCGATGTTAGCGCCACGATATCTCCTGACGTCGATAATGTCGGAGAAGTGCCGTCCATCAATCAGAACGTGGTCGATTTGTGATTCTGTCTGCAGTGGTGATCTCCAGGTGTACCGATACGGGAGGCTGTGTTGGAAGTAGGTGCTGCGAATGGCCATATTCTAGGAGGCGGCGAAATCAATTAGTCGTAGGCCGTTTTCGTTCGTCAGCTGGTGAGCGCTGAACTTTCCAATAGTCGGTCTAAACTCCTCCTCTTGGCAAACATGAGCGTTCAAATCTCCTATGATGATTTTGACATCGTGGCTTGGGCAGCTGTCGTACTCACGTTCCAGCTGCGCGTAGAATGCGTCCTTATCATCATCAGTGCTTCCGGAGTGTGGGCTATGGACGTTGATTATGCTGAAGTTGAAGAACCGTTGTTTGGTCCTTATCCTGCACATTTTCTCGTTGATCGGCCACCACCCGATCACGCGCCTTTGCGAGTTTGTACA
Organism: Armigeres subalbatus; assembly: GCF_024139115.2. Classification (NCBI taxonomy): domain Eukaryota; kingdom Metazoa; phylum Arthropoda; class Insecta; order Diptera; family Culicidae; genus Armigeres; species Armigeres subalbatus. The sequence continues at coordinate 223,223,083 of NC_085139.1, forward strand.
ATCTTATTTAATTTCATCACTTAATTGTACCTTGACAGATACATATTTCGACCTCGACAGTAAGGTCGTCTTCAGAAATTTCTGCATTACTCGAGAAATAACCAAGTGAATTGAACCAAATTTGATATGTGGAGTTTTTTGAAGACAAGAAACGTTGCTTTTTTTTATTCGTATTTTTATTTGGTAGGAACTCTGTGTTCTTAATCACTACTGTGCCGTGATCTACTGTGGTACTCTGCTCTACACGGTTAGAAAAAAGTACCTAATTTTAGGTACTTTTTTTCTCTTGCATCTCCCTCCCTCTTCCCTTTGTTGTCATAAAATAAAGAGCAAAACCACTCAACAAGGGCATTAAAGTGTGGGAACCCAACGTTGGGTAATCTCATGTTCACAAAAGTTGAGTGAAATTTACCTAACTTTTGGTTAGCTTGTTTTAAAAAATAAATATATTTTACTTAATATTAAGTGAATTTTACTTAATTTCAAGAAAAAAATACTTAATTTTGGGTTCTTACACTGAACCCCCGATTTGAGTGAAAAGTACCTAATATTAGGTACTTTTTTCTAACAGTGTACAGAATCCCCACAGAATCTATTTTTAGATTTTAGATGTCCATAATTCGTCATCGTTGTATTTGCCAGTTCATCGCATCGTGTGTCCATTGTGTTCATTTGCCCATGTGATGAATCCAGTGATCGTTGCTTTGTTTGCCATTAATTGAAGTACGTTGGAGGAGTGCCTCCGAGAAGAACAATTTTGTCAGCCGTCATCAGGCAGCCGTATCGGTGAGGCGCGTTCCCCAAAACGCCACCATACGGACTGCGCTTTTGGCGACTGACGAAGGATTTGGTGGTCTTCAAATTCGGTATTTCCTGGGTAGAAGCCGTGAACGGAACACCAAAATATGGTATTGACGTGATTGATGTAAGAGATAAAAGAACAGACAGCAATATCAAAAAGCACCGAAATATCATTTGAATATTAAGAATTCAGTCTTTGTAAAGTCATTCATAAATCTCAATCATTGAGCGCTCCCGCGCAAACTAACTCGATTGCAAATTTAAAGGAATCCATCACGTCTGAGTTTTTCATGCTAAAACGAATAATCTCACTCATTTTCCAAAAAATCCTAAAAGTGTCAATTAGAGGACAATTTATTGTTTACACACGCAAGAGTATTCCTTGTTCTATGTGTTGAACGTTATTTAATTGTTAACGTTATGCACGAGATATTGATCACTTCTAACAAAAAGCTTAATCTGAATCCACATGATACAGGAGTGCAAAATAGTGATATTGTCGTCTGATCTTTTATCTCTTATATCAATCAAGTCCATATCTCATTTTGCTATCTTATCACGATTTGTTAATGATATGGAAATGCTAATATCATCTTCCAAACTTAGACGTACATGTTCATGATAGAATTAGAGGCGAAAGTATAGAATTGATAGTTCCGTTAGGATACGGCAGGCATGAAGAATGTTTTTATAGAAGTCGATTTGAAAGCGAGCGGAGGGCAATATTTGTGATGGCACATATCACACGTCCTTCCTTCTGCCAAGCTCCCGTATGAAGGGGGAGGGAAGAATATCAGTGTACTATTTGTTATTATTGAGCTATTTTCGTCTGCTCGGGTTACTGTTCTACCAACGCTTTTAAAAACTGAAGGATGTTCAAAGGTAGCTTTGCTAAACTTCTTCCAAAGAGGTTCACTCAAACTATTACCGCAAAATGTGTCATGTAAAATATTCCAGTAATGTGGTTGCTCAATTTCATCCGTTCATCTGCATCACTGAACAAAACAATCAGTTGAACAGGGAAAGCTGCCTTCATTCCCCCACTTAATGAATTCAATCAATATTACAAACTATGTGCCGCCTGCAAACAACAAACCGGAAGAAAATCAAATCGATTCCGTTCCGCTTTTATTTTTCCTTTCCATTTTCCAAATCGAACGGAAATTGCCACAACCTGCCCAACTATTGACGAGAGAAAAAAAATCGGAAGTAAATCAAAAGAATCCCAGCCTGCACCACATATCCACGTTGCATTTGCAGTTCCGACTGAAAGCACTTGGCACTTACCGTTGTTTTGAAATCGATCTTTTTTCCCAGCCGAGCCTCACCCAGGGTCCAGTTGTGGATGGCTTGCGATACTTCCGGATTTTCCGGATCAACCAACCGGAAGGCGGTGATGTTGGTGCCACCGTACTTGAACTCGTCCAGGCTGATGGTGTGCAGGTCCTGGTGGGTGAAGCAAAAGGCATTTGAAAATATAAAATTAGGGTGTTGATTAAATCAATTTGATGCATTATTGTTATTTTTAAAACAGTTTCATTTTCTAATCGTTATTTTGTTTTCAAATCTCAATAAAAAGTGCTAGGCTCCAAGTACCGAATACTCACCAGCGACGTGATCAGATAGCTGTGGTAATCGCTCATCATCCCAATCTGCTGAGCCTGTTTGAGCACCTCGTAGATTTTCTCGGTGGTGCAATCCAGCACGATGTGCGACTCGGCTGAATTTTTGATCTGTTTGAGCAGCGGACTGTGGAGCGGGGGTGTGTGTGTCGATGGCAGATTAATAGTCGTAGCAGCAGTAAGAGCAACCGAGTTCCCATCCGAGGGTATAACGATGGGTGGTCGCCGATGTCACCGTTGTCGTCGTCGTCGTCATCATCATCGAGCACACGATTTCGCAGATAGGGATCGAAACGAGAAAATGGAAACAGCAAAGTTTGGTGCGATTAGTAATGGAATGTAGACACCATCCGGTCGGTTACGAGTTGTAGTATCGCAGTATCGAGTTATGTCGGAGGAATGTAGCATCAGGATAAGGGTAAAGCGGGAAGATAGGAACCAGTGGCGGAGAGCGGAGAATGGCGTGAAATTTGCTAGGAATTAGATCAGATTCCCCGCTGGCAACAATGTGGTTTCGAATCGTTCCATCGACGTGGCGTCGATGAATTGCAGCAGCAGGATCGGTCAACCGGTGCCAAATCCGGACCGGTTGAAATGGATACAATGGAGAAATTGTGGCTGTTCAATCGATTGAGATTTTACAGGTTCGTTAATTGGAGTTCTAAAATTCAATTTTGAAAATTGATCTTTCAATAAATTTGATTATCACTCGATTAACAGACACGATTGAATTCAACTACAAGTATTTTTTTAAAATTTAGATTTGATTAATTTATTCAAACGTGCCAAGGCATTTTGTCACGCTGTTTACAAATTTGCCTTAAGGTCCAATGCTTGATGTAGGTACCATTAAGTAAATGTTCAGAAATGGGTCCCAAGATGGTAAATCATTAGAAACCTCATTTCTCTTAAAACAACTTCCATCTAGAGTGGTTGATTTGTTTCGACGTTAGATTTGCGTCTTTCGTTTTTTCATAGACCCAGATATCATCTTATCATTCTTCTTTTTCTTATTGGCATTACATCCCCACACTGGGACAGAGCCGCCTCGCAGCTTAGTGTTCATTAAGCCCTTCCACAGTTATTAACTGCGAGGTTTCTAAGCCAAGTTACCATTTTTGCATTCGTATATCATGAGGCTAAAACGATGATACTTTTATGCCCAGGGAAGTCGAGACAATTTCCAATCCGAACCGGCACCGGGAATCGAACCCAGCCACCCTCAGCATGGTCTTGCTTTGTAGCCGCGCGTCTTACCGCATCTTATTATTAGTAGTAAGTAAAAAATTAACGGAGGCCAAATAGATAACGGGCTGATTGCAAATTATCTTCAAAATTAATTGGACACTTAGAAATAGAAGAAGTTTTTGTTTAAATAGATTTATAAATTGATAGTCAACCTTTGTGTGGGTTGGCGTGCCTTTAAGTGGACCTAAGAGCATACCAATATTTGTTTTTGTGAGCTGATACTTCTTTGGTTGAATTGAAAGTATAGGAAATCATTGTGTCAGATAAGATATTTCTGTTTTGTTTTTCGAAAATTAAAACTAAAGAAAGGTTGTTTCATATGGGTCAAAATAAAAATGAGAGCCTTAACTGATTTAGTACATATATTTCAATATTTCAATCCACAAAACTTACAAACCATATTATATGATTAAAAATAAAGTTAATTACTATTTTTTATCAGTGTAAATTCTTCTTCTTCTTCTTGGCATTACATCCCCACACTGGGACAGAGCCGCCTCGCAGCTTAATGTTCATTAAGCACTTCCACAGTTTTTAACTGCGAGGTTTCTTAGCCAGGTTACCATTTTTGCATTCGTATATCATGAGGCTAACACGATGAAACTTTTATGCCCAGGGAAGTCGAGACAATTTCCAATCCGAAAATTGCCTAGACCGGCACTGGGAATCGAACCCAGCCACCCTCAGCATGGTCTTGCTTTGTAGCTGCGCGTCTTACCGCACGGCTAAGGAGGGCCCCATATTTATCAGTGTAACATCTTCTTATATATAAAAATGAAATGGTCTGTGTTCGTATCCGCATGACTCGAAAACGACTGGATGGATTTTTTTCATTTCTTCAGCAGAAACATTCGTTATAGTTTCCGACGGGTTTATATGATATTGGGAAAATTACGAGTAAAGTTGAGCAAACCGTGAATAACTAAAATTGTGATTCCTATGCGAACTTTGCATGGACAGTTCGGAATGCACATTCTCGCCTACTATGCAGGACAACGTCTGCCGGGTCGACTAGTTAGTGATAAATACAAGCTGACAAATAATTAAGAAAAACTCACATGTGCAGCTCAATCGGGTTGTACGCAAAAGTGCCTTAGGACTACGTAGCTATACGAAATTGATGGTATTTGTCATCATAGTTTGTGTCTCTTTATCATCATTGATATTTCACTCTTCCGAAAATCTCAATATAAGCTCTTTCTTCCTCATCAAAAATTGGTGGCCCTGTTAAGAGCCGTTTGTTCAAGTGGGTGCCACAGAAACAGTCCATTTCGCAAATAATTTTTTTCTTTCCATAAAATGTTGGTCCTGCGAAGAATCAATTATCTTTTCCTAATGCGCCTTTCCAATAACTTACTGCATCCAAACGCTTGTCGGCACCTTGCGTTGAAACTGTCCGACCGTCACTCGAAATTTTCAGCACTGCCACTGCCATCCATGCCTTCGTGCTGCTGTGTCCGCTCCGCTGCATCAAATTTTGTCGAACCGTTCTTTGCGGAATCCCGATCAAAATGGCTCGCGCGTGCCGGAAATCAGCTTTCTTGTATTCAATAAAATAAGCCCGTTATCCCCACCTCTTTGTGATCTGATATGGATGTAAATATAATGAGCACTCATAACGATTAATAAAGGGGCGGAGCTAATGGAATTACTTCTTTAGATACATTTTTTTTATTTATTATCAGACTAAGGCCGGAGTGGCCTGTGCTGCACATAAAAGTCTTCTCCATTCAGCTCGGTCCATGGCTGCACTTCGCCAACCACGCAGTCTGCGGAGCGTCTGCAAATCGTCCACCACCTGATCGATCCACCATGCTCGCTGTGCACCTCGCCTTCTTGTTTCCGTCGGATCGTTGATGAGAATCATTTTCACCGGATTACTGTCCGACATTCTAGCTACGTGCCCGGCCCACCGCAGTCTTCCGATTTTCGCGGTGTGAACGATGGATGGTTCTCCCAACAGCTGATGCAACTCGTGGTTCATTCGCCTCCTCCACGTACCGTCCGCCATCTGCACCCCACCATAGATGGTACGCAACACTTTCCTTTCAAAAACTCCCAGTGCGCGTTGGTCCTCCACGAGCATCGTCCAGGTCTCGTGTCCGTAGAGAACTACCGGTCTTATAAGCGTTTTGTAGATAGTCAGTTTGGTACGGCGGCGAAATCTATTCGATCGGAGCGTCTTACGGAGTCCAAAGTACGTACGATTTCCAGCCACTATGCGCCTCCGAATTTCTCTGCTGGTATCGTTATCGGCGGTCACCAGTGAGCTCAAGTACACGAATTCTTCAACAACCTCGATTTCGTCACTATCGATAGAAACTCGTGGTGGGTGGCTTACATTGACCTCTCTTGAGCCTCTTCCTATCATGTACTTCGTCTTCGACGTGTTGATGACTAGTCCAATCCGTTTAGCTTCGCTTTTCAGTCTGATGTAGGCTTCCTCCATTCTCTCAAAGTTACGTGCCATGATATCAATGTCGTCGGCGAAACCAAATAACTGGACGGACTTCGTGAAAACCGTACCACTCGTGTCAATCCCTGCCCTTCGTATTACTCCCTCCAAAGCGATGTTGAATAGCAGACACGAGAGACCATCACCTTGCCGTAACCCTCTACGCGTTTCGAAGGGACTCGAGAATGCCCCTGAAACTCAAACTACGCACATCACCTGATCCATCGTCGCCTTGATCAACCGTATCAGTTTATCCGGAATTCCGTTTTCGTGCATTAGCTGCCATGGCTGGGCCCGATCGATTGTATCATATGCGGCTTTGAAGTCGATAAATAGATGATGTGTGGGTACGTTGTATTCGCGACATTTCTGCAATACCTGACGTATGGCGACCTGGTCTGTGGTAGAGCGTTCACCTATGAATCCCGCCTGATACTGCCCCACGAACTGTCTTGCAATTGGTGTTAGTCGGCGGCATAAAATTATACAATGCAGTTTATCGCCCTTTTTATAGATGGGACACCTTCCATTTACCCCTGCTGCAGAGCCTCATCCTCCCAAGCCTTGGTAATGATCCAGCGCAGCGCTCTAGCCAGTGCCTCACCACCGTGTTTAAACAGCTCTCCTGGTAGTTGGCCAACTCAAGGGGCTTTGTTGTTTTCAGCCGGCCGATCTCCTCCTGGATTTCCTGGAGATTCGGATCCGGAAGTCACATGTCCTGCCCTGCGCGTGCCCCTAGGTTGATTACCATACCGCCGCCATTGTCTGCCATATCGCCATTCAGGTGCTCTTCGTAGTGCTGCCGCCACCTTTGGATCATCCACGCTCGTTTGTAAGAAGGTTTCCGTTTATGTCCCTACACATATCGGGCTGTGGCACGTGGCCCTTACGTGAACGGTTCAACTTCTCATAGAACTTTCGTGCGTTATTAGCATTGCGTTTTTAGCACATATGGCGTGCCGGTACCAGGTGGTATCAGGAAATCAGTGAAGGACATAGTGAACAGTGGTTGAAGCGGACGGTTCCAATGCGCCAGGTTTCTGTTGTGAGAATCCCTCGGTGTTACTTCCCGAACGCCACTCGTCAGGTTTATCGTGATTTACAGTTGAATATCTTCGTCGACGCAAGCGAAGTGGCATACGCTGCTGCAGCGTATTTTCGAATTATCGATACATACGGAGAAGTTCATTGTTCGCTGGTCGCAGCGAAAACTAAAGTCGCTCCTCTAAAGCCATTATCAATACCTCGCCTGGAGCTGCAAGCCGCTGTACTCGGATGTTGATTGTTACGTTTTGTTCTAGAGTCGCATAATGTTAACGTTAAGGAACGATATTTAACGAACGTTTAGGCATGGCTGAAGGCAGACCCTCGCAAATATAAACAATATGTGGCTTGTAGGATTGGCGAAATTCTAGCGGAACTAAATGAGTGGAGGTGGGTGCCTTTTGAAGGCAAACCCAGCGGATTTAGCAACGAATCTCTTAACGCAGAAGGAATCTGGTTTACAGGGCCGCTATTTCTACAAAAATCCAAAAATGAGTGGCCGAAGTCTAGGATGTTACAGCAAACTACGAATGAAGAGATACGCGTGTGCAACATTCATTGTGAGAATATTGGGGTTTCATCCTTGATTGACTGGAATAGATTCTCGAAATGGGAACGGCTGCACAGGGCCATGGCATTTGTACTAAGGTACATTAATAATTTGAAGCAGCTATGCCATGGTGGTAATAAGTCGAGCGGAAACCTGACACATGCTGAACTTATACAGGCCGAAATAATGTTGATCAAGTTGACTCAGAGGGAAGAATGTCCAACTGAGATAACACTCCTTTCCCTCAACCGCGATCGTACAATAGCACACAGATAACTTTCAGTAAACGAAGCGCTCTGTATAGTTTGTCACCATTCATCGATTATGTCGGGCTTCTCCGAATGGATGAGCGGATCGGAGCAGCGAAAAATGTGCGTACGGATACGAAATTCCCAGTTATCCTACCAAGAGATCATCTTATCATAACGCTAATTGTGGATGCATACCATAGGAAATTCCAACACGCTAACGCAGAGTTGTGAATGAGATAAGACAACGATATTATGTTCCTCGACTAAGGGCGCTGGTTCGGAAGGTCAGTTTTGGTTGTCCAACATGTAAGCTACAGAAAGCCACTCCTTACGTTCCTCGCATGGCTCATTTTCCTCCGGCTCGTTTAGCATCGTTCGATAGACCATTCACATACGTAGGACTGGACTTCTTCGGGCCTTTGATCGTGAAAATTGGACCCGATAACACTAAAAGGTGGATCGCGCTATTCACATGCCTTACGATTCGCGCAGTTCATTGTGAGGTAGTACACGGCCTTACAACTGAAGCATGCATCAAGTCCATTCGTCGCTTCGTGTGCCGTCGCGGTGCGCCTGCGGAAATTCATTCAGATAACGGCACGAACTTTCTAGGAACCGAACGAGTTTTGATGAAGCAGATCAAGCAAGTCATCTCTGCCACTGTGACCAGCACTATACTACAAAATGGGTTTTCAATCAGGGTTGTAAATATTCGGCAGCACTGGATGAAGGTGATGTTTTTTTATGTCATTTTTTTATTTTCTTCCTGCTTTGAAATCAACCTCACATTCCCGGAGAGGCAGAAAAGTAAACAACTGACTGCGCCGCGAAGATGAAATTTACCACAGCAAAATGTATACAATCACCCAGCAAATTGAAAAAAATCACCACGCGTTTAAATGGGTCACTCACAGTCATACGGTAAGGCGCGAACTGAGCAGCCTGTCAGAGCGACTTGTGAGTGGCTGAATGCGAAATTGAATGGTCGGTGTTGGAAATGATTTTTCGGCTGCACCCAGTCGCACTCACCACGGCGGCGATGAAGGCGACCGCAGATTATACTGAGATCCATGTTTTCACTGCATTGACTGTGAAATATTTCTACCCTGGTTTTCATACCTCCATCGTCACCACATATGGGCGGCGCATGGGAACGCATGGTGCGCTCTGTAAGACAAGCAATGTTAAGAGCGTATAACGCTCCCCGAAAATTGGACGACGAATCCTTACTAACGTTTGTTATCGAAGCCGAGAGTATCGTCAACAGTAAAAAATCTTCGCATGGCAGCTGCTGCTTGAAGAATAACGGTATGAAGTCTTCGTTCTTCGATGTCGTCATGACGATTCGGTTACACGACGAAAGCTAACGTCGTGCGCGTCATTGACGATGTGTAGAGTAGCAATGGAGACATTGCAACTCGTCGCTACTGTGGTATTTCGTGCTATGACGATGACTATTGTCAGTCCTGGGCCTCGCTTCCATCAGGGGTTCTCTCGACATGATTCATCATCAGCTGAATTGTTTTTGGAACAGATGGACAAAAGAGATGCTGCCAACGTTAACGAAGAGGACGAAGTGGTTTTATGAAAGAAACCTATATTTCCTGGAGACTTAGTGCTGATAGTGAATGAAGAAAAGAGCAATGATTGGATCAGGGGACGAGTACTCGAGGTAATACCAGGAAGTGATGGCAGGATAAGGCAGGCCATTATAAAAACAGCGAGGGGTTTATTGCGTAGATCAGTAGCAAAGTTGGCAGTCTTGAACATTGAGCAAGCTGGTAAAACTGGAACAAGTGGTCATTGTTACGGGGGGAGGATGTAGCGGGTGAAAGCACTGCCTCAGATACAATGGAGCTGAATCATCTCGGCCAAACGGAGACGTCATCCAAGCTGTCATAAAACCTATCGGCAAAGGAGGGAATTAGATACAGCGGATTGTCAACATCGTGGTGTATCAAGCGGATGATTTGCTAAATTCTTAAATATTACTATTGAGAAATCGACTGTATATTTTTATTTCGATTTTAAGGACGGCTTTTGAGGATTTTAAGGATTTTAAGCCGTCCTTTGCTCCTCTCCGGAGGTGCAAATCTTATTGAGCGTCTGTTCTCCATGTCAGGATCGGCTCACAACAGCGTCTGTTCTCCATGTTAGGGGCGGCTGATCATCGTCCAAGTGCCAGCGAGGGACTCTAAGTGAAACTGTGCACCATGGTCCACCGGAAATAAGAAGGAATGGTTCTCCGAAAATTCAGGGGGTTTGGTGTCAGGCCCTGCAAGCCAGCCTTAAAAAAACTTAGGCAACGAATAATAAACAAGAGAGTACGGACCGGAACAATTGGTGAAGACTACTGTGAAGAAAAGGGACTAGCGATTGGAAACTCGGTTCGTGTAACTGTAAATCTCTCAACTTCATTGGGAGCACACGCATACTCGCCGATGTGCTCAAGGACCGTGGATTCGGCATCGTAGCGCTGCAGGAGGTTTTTTGGAAGGGATCAATGGTGCGAGCTGCGGCAACACACATGAGCTGGGAACAGCTTTCATAGTGATGGGCGATATGCAAAGGCGCGTGATCGGGTGGTGGCCGATCAATGAAAGAATGTGCAGGTTGAGGATCAAAGGCTGGTTCTTCAACTTCAGCATAATCAACGTCCATAGCCCACACTCCGGAAGCACTGATGATGATAAGGACGCATTCTACGCGCAGCTGGAACGTGAGTACGACAGCTGCCCAAGCCACGACGTCAAAATCATCATAGGAGACTTGAACGCTCAGGTTGGCCAAGAGGAGGAGTTTAGACCGACTATTGGAAAGTTCAGCGCTCACCGGCTGACGAACGGAAACGGCCTACGACTAATTGATTTCGCCGCCTCCAAGAATATGGCCATTCGTAGCACCTACTTCCAACACAGCCTCCCGTATCGGTACACCTGGAGATCACCACTGCTGACAGAATCACAAATCGACCACGTTCTGATTGATGGACGGCACTTCTCCGACATTATCGACGTCAGGACATATCGTGGCGCTAACATCGACTCTGACCACTATCTGGTGATGGTTAAACTGCGCCCAAAACTATCCGTCATTAACAATGTTCGGTACCGACGACCGCCGCGGTACGACCTAGAGCGACTGAAGCAACCTGATGTCGCCACTGCATACGCGCAGCATCTCGAGGCAGCGTTGCCGGAAGAGGGTGAGCTCGATGGGGCTCCTCTTGAGGACTGCTGGAGTACAGTTAAAGCAGCCATTAACGACGCAGCGGAGAACAACGTCGGGTATATGAGTCGAAGTCGACGGAACGATTGGTTCGACGAAGAGTGCAGACAGATTCTGGAGGAGAAGGACGCAGCGCAGGCGGTCGCGCTGCAGCAAGGTACCCGGCAGAACGTGGAACGTTATAGACGGAAGCGGAGACAGCAGACCCGCCTTTTTCAGGAGAAGAAACGCCGCCTGGAAGAAGCGGAGTGCGAGGAGATGGAACAGCTGTGCCGTTCTCAAGATACACGCAAGTTCTATCAGAAGCTCAACGCATCCCGCAAAGGCTTCGTGCCGCGAGCCGAAATGTGCCGGGATAAGGATGGGAGCATCTTGACGGACGAACGTGTGGTGATCGAGAGGTGGAAGCAGCACTACGAGGAACATCTGAATGGCGCTGAGAGTACAGGCAGTGAAAGTCAAGGCAGCGGAGGAGATGACTACGTCAGTTCAGCGGACGATGGAAGCCAACCAGCCCCCACCTTGAGGGAAGTTAAGGATGCCATTCAACAGCTAAAGACCAATAAAGCAGCTGGTAAGGATGGTATCGGAGCTGAGCTCATCAAGATGGGCCCGGAAAAGCTGGCCACTTGCCTGCACAAACTGATAGTCAGAATCTGGGAAACCGAACAGCTACCGGAGGAGTGGAAGGAAGGGGTTATATGCCCCATCTACAAGAAAGGCGACAAACTGGAGTGTGAGAACTTTCGAGCGATCACCATCCTTAATGCCGCCTACAAAGTGATATCCCAGATCATCTTCCGTCGTCTGTCACCATTAGTGAACGAGTTAGTGGGAAGCTGTCAAGCCGGCTTCGTTGACGGCCGCTCGACAACGGACCAGGTCCCAACGCACCATCTGTTCGTTAATTTCAAGGCGGCATACGACAGTTTAGACCGCGTAGAGCTATGGAAAATTATGGACGAGAACAGCTTCCCTGGGAAGCTTACCAGACTGATCAAAGCAACGGTGGATGGTGTGCAAAACTGTGTGAAGATTTCGGGCGAACACTCCAGTTGGTTCGAATCGCGCCGGGGACTAAGACAAGGTGATGGACTTTCGTGCCTGTTGTTCAATATTGCGCAAGAAGATGTCATGCGGAGAGCCGGGTGTAACAGCCGGGGTACGATTTTCAACAGATCCAGTCAATTTATTTGCTTCGCGGATGACATGGACATTGTCGGCCGAACATTTGCAAAGGTGGCAGAACTGTACACCCGCCTGAAACGTGAAGCAACAAAAGTTGGACTGGTGGTGAATGCGTCAAAGACAAAGTACATGCTTGTGGGCGGAACCGAGCACGACAGGGCCCGCTTGGGAAGCAGTGTTACGATAGACGGGGATACCTTCGAGGCGGTCGAGGAATTCGTCTACCTCGGATCCTTGCTAACGGCTGACAACAACGTTAGTCGTGAAATACGAAGGCGCATCATCTGTGGAAGTCGGGCCTACTACGGGCTCCAGAAGAAACTGCGGTCGAAAAAGATTCGCCACCGCACCAAATGTGTCATGTACAAGACGCTAATAAAACCGGTTGTCCTCTACGGACATGAAACATGGACAATGCTCGAGGAGGACTTGCAAGCACTCGGAGTATTCGAGAGACGGGTGCTTAAGACCATCTTTGGCGGTGTGCAAGAAGACGGTGTGTGGCGGCGAAGAATGAACCATGAGCTCGCCCAACTCTACGGCGAACCCAGTATCCAGAAGGTAGCTAAAGCCGGAAGGGTACGATGGGCAGGTCATGTTGCAAGAATGCCGGACAGCAACCCTGCAAAGATCGTGTTCGCTTCCGATCCGGCAGGTACGAGACGGCGTGGAGCGCAGCGAGCGAGATGGGCAGACCAGGTGCAGAACGACTTGGCGAGCGTGGGGCGTATCCGAGGATGGAGAGATGCGGCCTCGAACCGTGCATTGTGGCGTCAAATTGTTGATTCAGTGTTATCTGTTTAGATGTTAACTAAATAAATGAAATGAATGAAGCCGTCCTTAAAATCGAAACTTAATATTACTTATTCTTAATTGTTACTCTAAACATCTTAATTCTAAAAGTGAATTTACTCTACCTATACAAATACTTAAATTTGGAACTGTAAGTTACATGCAACTTAACATAAATACATAAAGCTAGAGAATAACATTCAACTACATTGCAGGACACACTTCATAGTGGAACTGAAACTTCATAGTGAAACTGAAAAAGGAGATTGGAATCAGAGTAGATTGGACACCGAACGTGTAAGCGTTACGAAACAATGAAATTTAACCTTATTGCAAAATATACTTATAGTTTAAAGCGTTCCCTCATACAACCAATCGTGTTTGAGTTGCTGAAAACCCGATCCCAAGTTCTGCTCCCCGATAACAGTAGCTGTACATCTAAAGTTCTGAACTCAAGTATAGTTTGGCATTTTTCTTTTGGGATCTTGGGCATGGGTTAAAATAAGTTAGATGTTTTTTTCCTATGTAAATGTTAGAAAATCCATTTAAGGATAGAGCTTTAACTACGGGTTTCTTGCTACTTTGTGAAATATAGCCACATTAGAATCGTTCACGTAGCGGTAGCAAGAGATTTTGATTTTACATAAAACGCGAGGTTTTAGTTGAAAACATATGTATTTTGAGACTTTTATCTGGTACACTGATAGGAGGATAGATTTAGCCAAAAAATTGTATTTTCCTGCATAATTGCCAATTATTACTTCATCCTAGGAATATCAGGCCCAAATAACCGCAAAAAATAGTTTTGGCCAATAATTGGCTTATTTACTCCTATGTGCGGTGATGGCTTGCAGCTCTGCTTTGACGGAAAGCGATGTTCAAACAATCTAATATTATACGCCTCACTTCGTACTGTTTCACTGAGTCGTACGCTGTCTAAAAGTTCACAAGCAGATGATGAGTCCGCAAGTTGTATTCCCGGAATTCAACAAGGATTTGTCGTACACTAAACATCTCAACAACGTCCTTCTCCGAAAACCGCTTTGGTATTCGCCGCAAAGGTCTCCGCAAGTGCTTGCAGTCTGCCAAACAGTATTCGAAAAAGCACCTTGTGGGGGGGTATTGACGAGCACAGTTCAGTATGTGCCTTTTCTAGTTGATAGGACATATGATGACATCAAGCCAGCTTCAAGGCATTTCTTCGCCCTCCCAGATTATTTCAATCAATTGGTGGATTTTTTTGTCCAGCCGGTCACTCTCAACTTTTAACAGCTTGGTCGGGCCCTTCCCAGCGGCCTTACAATTCTTAGGCTCAAGGTCTACCTTTCCCGCTACATCTAGCGTGGTTCAATGGCTTGTCTATCATCTCAAAAAGCTGATTCTGTGTGATTCCTCTTTGCCTGATTGTCCATTCAAAAATAACTCAAAGCGTTCCTTTCACCTAGCGGCCACCCCTGCTCAGTCGGCCAACAGATTTCAAGAGATTTCATTGCTCATGCCTGTCGCCGGTGCGCTTTTGTTGCACATGCTGTTGATCGTTTTGTAGAACATAAGTGCGTTTTTCCTGACAAGTCTCCGAGAAGTATTTTTCGTCTTTCGTCCCGTCGTCGCTTCTCCTGGCTCACCTCCGGAAGTTCCTACGGGACTTCCTCCAAAAGTGCACCCGGTTAATCTTCCGAGAATTCCTCCGCAAATTCCATCGGGAATTTCTCCAATAATTGCATCGAAACTTCCTCCTGGTAATCCTCAGGAAAATCCTCCGGAAGTTATTCCGGGATTTTTTTCGAAAGTTCCATCAGAAATTCCTATTCCTTCGAAAGTTCCTTCAAAAATGTCTTCGGAATTCCAACGGAAGTTCATCCGGGAAATTCTCCGGAAGTTTCTCCGAGGATTCAATCTAAAAATTTTCATGGGAATTTATTTAGAATGTTCTAAAGTCATTTTTGTATAAACTCTTGGAGGAATTTCAGGTGGTGGATTTTCCGATGAGATTCCAAGTGTAATTGTAGAAGTATGGATGGATTTTTCAGAAAAAAATGTTTATGCCTTGCCGAACAAACGTTGTATAGGAAAGGTAAGTAAGTTAATCTACAAAACCCCTAAGGAAAGATGCATCAAGTCTTCTTCTTCTACATTCCAACTGGAACATGACCTGCTTTTTAACATGGTATTCTCTTATTAGGGTAATTCGCCAAATGTTGAACGGCTAATTTCTTCGCCTATTGTTGAAGCACGTGCATTTCTTATGGGAGTTCAACAATAGGCGACAAAATTAGCCGTTCAACATTTGGCGGTTTCCCCTATTTCCACTGCCATTAATTGGAAGCTTCTCCATTGCATATCTTGTGTGGCAAGTACTACACTGAACCCAAAACCCCTCCTAATATTGGATGAAACATCTTTCCCTTGCTTTCTAAAATTGCTCCTCTCATAACTGAATGATGTAATATTGTGAATAATACATACTCGAATTAAGAAATGAAAATCATTTGAAAAGCAATGAATTTTTGTATCAGTGTCGAATTAAACGTCATACACTTTTCGGACTGTGCTCAACCGAAGTAAAATCATCCATACATCGGATGACAAATCTGTTGCGAGCGCCCCAAAACTTTAATCATCTGAATTATAAATGATCTATAAGACGGGTACAATATAGTTTCGCATTGAATATCTTTTTCATGAACACCATTCTATTTTGATGAATGAGTCGGTTGATACGTTGCAAAAAGATAGCTAAGGTTTTGCTCATAAATTGATGGTAAGTATTCAGTTTATACCAGGAAAACTAAACCGTGGCACAGCAAAAGTTCTTAATTATTGTGTTTTGTTTGATTATGCCAGGTGATAACGCTTAAAACAGCATTCAGTGACCTGTTTGAAGACAATGGCCCAACATTGGCAGCGAAATGTACACAGCAGTACATGCATAGCGTACACCCCACCGCATTCGATTTCTGCCCAAGACAACAGCTACCTCAGCGACATTCCGGAAATCATCGGGCACACCGCCCCGGATCGGCAGTTCTTAATTATTTGTACTCCAGATTTTCCGACAAGATCGTATTATGAGGCTGTCAGAGTAGCCGCGCCACGCGACATAATACGGAAATTCCAAGAGAAAAACCTATCAATGAAGTTCTAATCGAGGTTCTAATGCGTGTAAAAATAAAATTGATCAATCGATTCAAATAAAAAATTAAATACTTGTTTATTTTGTTCTATTGGCACTCATATCAAATTCAAAAGAAAAACCTGCATTTTATTCGAAATTCATATACTAAAAACAAATATTTATCTGGGGAACAACTGATTGCAATCCTCTTTCCGCGTGAAAAATCATTCTCATACCGATCTAAAACATTCACCATCTCATATACGGATGACAAACATACGGGCGCTCATCGTTTGATGACGAATAAACCATAAGTGAATCATCCAAAAATCGTCTGACTATCGTTAAAGGGCGTGGGCGAATCAGTTGTAAGACGCTAGTGGGATGATGTTTTGGTTCAGTGTATGGATTCACTTCTACACCAACATTTGAAAAGGGCGTAACAGCCAAAACTTATTACTTCTGATTCCTCGTCTACATATATAGCTATATATGAAGACAAATAATCAGTAGGAATAAGTTTTGGCTGTTACGCCCTTTTCAAATGTTGGTCTAGACTTATGCCCAAAGAATCGAGAATGTTTCCCACCCGAAAACATATTAGACCGGACCGAGAATCAAACTTGCCATCTCCGGATTGACAATCCTACGCCTTTGCTCCCAAGGCTACTGGAGATCAATCAAGTACATGAAGCAAAAAATGACAATTATGATATCGAATATCGGGGGGAGGATATTTTTTTCCAAGTTCGTTTATTTGGTAGGCTCAGGTGTGTATAACACTTTACGGAGCCATGGTTGTTTGTGATACATATATATATATACATATATATATGTATACAATCAATATAATTTTATTTTTCAGTTAGTAAGAGAGGGGTAGAAGCCAACGTACTCGTGGTAGTGACTCGAGCTTAGTTTGGGGGGAAGATAATGAAAATATTAAATCGACATGCCGTTGAATTTAAAATAATTGTGTGCTCAAATAGGTTCAAAATTCAAAAAGATTGGACAGTTATTAAGCGAGAAAAAAAGATGAATCTGCCTTTCTTTTTAGTTACCGGCTAAACGTAGTCCATGAATGGAATTGGTCAATGTTTAATGCTTTTTGAATAAATGTTTTGAAAATTTTCAGAGGACTTTTTAGAGGGCACCATACGTAACCAACATAACCTGAAGGAATCTATGGTACAAGTTCGAATAGACAAAAGGTCAAAAGTTCGAACAAAAGATCGAAAAGGATCAACGGTTGAAAGGAACAAAATTAAAAAATAAAACTCCTAATAAACCATCTAGCAGTAATAGAGCCTGACTCGTGAATCATTTTGGGGGCAGCACGGACTATGTCCAAGGGCTTGACGATCCCTCCCCAGGCCATCTGCGAGTTGTGGCGCCTGCCTAGGATGTGGTGGGGTTTGACAGTGGGCCCTGTTAAACCTCTATAAAAAGCTGCATGAATCCGCAAGTAGGCTCCGCCAAAGCGACCGTGTGCCGCTCAAAGCGCACAAGCCCAAGTCCTGGTGTTAGGTGGGACGCTAAACAGCCCTGACACGACGGCCCTCCGACGAGACAGGAGGTTTGCGCAGGCCCAATAAGCCGCCTTTAAAACAACCATTACGAACAACATAGAAGATAATACGACTCGATACAATCGGCAACGACCTAGGCGACGAATAAAGGATCACGATTGGAAGCTTGGAACATGGAACTGCAAGTCGCTTGGCTTCGCAGGTTGCGACAGGATAATCTACGATGAATTACATCCCCGCAACTTCGATGTCGTAGCGCTGCAGGAAATCTGCTGGACAGGACAGAAAGTGTGGAAAAGCGGGCATCGAGCGGCTACCTTCTACCAAAGCTGTGGCACCACCAACGAGCTGGGAACCAGCTTCATAGTGCTGGGAAAGATGCACCAACGCGTGATTGGGTGGCAGCCAATCAACGCAAGGATGTGCAAGCTGAGGATAAAAGGCCGTTTCTTCAACTATAGCATCATCAACGTGCACTGCCCACACGAAGGGAGATCCGACGACGAGAAAGAAGCGTTCTATGCGCAGCTGGAGCACACATACGATGGATGCCCACTGCGGGACGTCAAAATCGTTATCGGTGACATGAACGCTCAGGTAGGAAGGGAGGAAATGTATAGACCGGTCATCGGACCGGATAGTCTGCATAACGTATCGAACGACAACGGCCAACGATGCATAAACTTTGCACCCTGCGCGGAATGATAGTCCGAAGCACTTTCTTTCCCCGCAAGAATATCCCCAAGGCCACATGGAGATCACCTAATCAAGTAACGGAAAACCAAATCGACCACGTTCTAATCGACGGTAAATTTTTCTCCGACATCACGCATATTGAATCCGATCACTACCTCGTTTAGTATGTCTGCGCTCAAAACTCTCGATGGTGTCCGCCGCGGCTAAACATTGGGCGGCTACAAGACGGTAGACTAGCCCAAGACTACGCGCAGCAGCTGGAAGTGGCACTCCCAACGGAAGAGCAGCTAGGCGCAGCATCTCTTGAAGATGGCTGGAGAGATATTCGATCCGCCATTGGAAGCACCGCAACCGCTGCACTAGGCACGGTGGCTCCGGATCAGAGAAACGACTGGTATGACGGCGAATGTGAGCAGTTAGTTGAGGAGAAGAATGCAGCATGGGCGAGATTGCTGCAACACCGCACGAGGGCGAACGAGGCACGATACAAACGGGCGCGGAACAGACAAAACTCGATTTTCCGAAGGAAAAAGCGCCAGCAAGAAGATCGAGACCGTGAAGAGACGGAGGAACTGTACCGCGCTAATAACGCACGAAAGTTCTATGAGAAGTTGAACCGTTCACGTAAGGGCCACGTGCCACAGCCCGATATGTGTAAGGACATAAACGGGAACCTTCTTACGAACGAGCGTGAGGTGATCCAAAGGTGGCGGCAGCACTACGAAGAGCACCTGAATGGCGATATGGCAGACAACGGTGGCGGTATGGTAATTAACCTAGGAGCACGCGCGCAGGACATGCGACTTCCGGCTCCGAATCTCCAGGAAATCCAGGAGGAGATCGGCCGGCTGAAAACAACAAAGCCCCTGGAGTTGACCAACTACCAGGAGAGCTGTTTAAACACGGTGGTGAAGCACTGGCTAGAGCGCTGCACTGGGTGATTACCAAGGTTTGGGAGGATGAGGTTCTGCCGCAGGAGTGGATGGAAGGTGTCGTATGTCCCATCTACAAAAAGGGCGATAAGCTGGATTGTAGCAACTACCGCGCAATCACATTGCTGAACGCCGCCTACAAGGTACTCTCTCAAATTTTATGCCGTCGACTAACACCAATTGCAAGAGAGTTCGTGGGGCAGTACCAGGCGGGATTTATGGGTGAACGCTCTACCACAGACCAGGTGTTCGCCATACGTCAGGTATTGCAGAAATGCCGCGAATACAACGTGCCCACACATCATCTATTTATCGACTTCAAAGCCGCATATGATACAATCGATCGGGACCAGCTATGGCAGCTAATGCACGAAAACGGATTTCCGGATAAACTGATACGGTTGATCATGGCGACGATGGATCGGGTGATGTGCGTAGTTCGAGTTTCAGGGGCATTCTCGAGTTCCTTCGAAACCCGTAGAGGGTTACGGCAAGGTGATGGTCTTTCGTGTCTGCTATTCAACATCGCTTTGGAGGGAGTAATACGAAGGGCAGGGATTGACACGAGTGGTACGATCTTCACGAAGTCCGTCCAGTTATTTGGCTTCGCCGACGACATTGATATCATGGCACGTAACTTTGAGAGGATGGAGGAAGCCTACATCAGACTGAAAAGCGAAGCTAAACGGATTGGACTAGTCATCAACACGTCGAAGACGAAGTACATGATAGGAAGAGGCTCAAGAGAGGTCAATGTAAGCCACCCACCACGAGTTTCTATCGGTGGTGACGAAATCGAGGTGGTTGAAGAATTCGTGTACTTGGGCTCACTGGTGACCGCCGATAACGATACCAGCAGAGAAATTCGAAGACGCATAGTGGCTGGAAACCGTACGTACTTTGGACTCCGCAAGACGCTCCGATCGAATAGAGTTCGCCGCCGTACCAAACTGACTATCTACAAAACGCTTATAAGACCGGTAGTTCTCTACGGACACGAGACCTGGACGATGCTCGTGGAGGACCAACGCGCACTGGGAGTTTTCGAAAGGAAAGTGTTGCGTACCATCTATGGTGGGGTGCAGATGGCGGACGGTACGTGGAGGAGGCGAATGAACCACGAGTTGCATCAGCTGTTGGGAGAACCATCCATCGTTCACACCGCAAAAATCGGAAGACTGCGGTGGGCCGGGCACGTAGCCAGAATGTCGGACAGTAATCCGGTGAAATGGTTCCCGACAACGATCCGACGGGAACAAGAAGGCGAGGTGCACAGCGGGCAAGGTGGATCGATCAGGTGGAGGACGACTTGCGGACCCTCCGCAGACTGCGTGGTTGGCGAAGTGCAGCCTTAAACCGAGCTGAATGGAGAAGTCTTTTATGTGCAGCACAGGCCACTCCGGCCTTAGTCTGATGATAAATAAAATCGTGAATCATAAAAAATAGTATTTTGATCATAATAGCCAGTTTTCATGAAAAAACAATGAGACAAGATTCCTCGTAGAATAAAACTTGCGAGTAATCAGTCAAGGACAAGTCCCAACAAATAAGTAAGCCTTTTTTTCGCACATACAGACACATTAAACAGCCAAACATCAGGTCAATTGCCGTCGACTAGCACCAACTGCAAGGGAGTTCGTGGGGCAGTACCAGGCGGGTTTTATGGGCGAACGCTCCACCACGGACCAGGTGTTCGCCATTCGCCAAGTACTGCAGAAATGCCGCGAATACAACGTGCCCACACATCATCTATTCATCGACTTCAAAGCCGCATATGATACAATCGATCGGGACCAGCTATGGCAGCTAATGCACGAACACGGTTTTCCGGATAAACTGACACGGTTGATCAAAGCGACGATGGATCGGGTGATGTGCGTAGTTCGAGTTTCAGGGGCATTCTCGAGTCCCTTCGAAACCCGCAGAGGGTTACGGCAAGGTGATGGTCTTTCGTGTTTGCTATTCAACATCGCTTTGGAAGAGGTAATACGAAGAGCAGGGATTAACACGAATGGTACAATTTTCAATAAGTCCGTCCAGCTATTTGGTTTCGCCGACGACATAGATATTATGGCACGTAACTTTGAGAAGATGGAGGAAGCCTACATCAGACTGAAGAGGGAAGCTAAGCGGATCGGACTAGTCATCAACACGTCGAAGACGAAGTACATGATAGGAAGTGGTTCAAGAGAAGACAATGTGAGCCGCCCACTACGAGTTTACATCGGTGGTGACGAAATCGAGGTAGTAGAAGAATTTGTGTACTTGGGCTCACTGGTGACTGCCGAAAATGATACCAGCAGAGAAATTCGGAGACGCATAGTGGCTGGAAATCGTACGTACTTTGGACTCCGTAAGACGCTCCGATCGAATAGAGTTCGCCGCCGTACCAAACTGACAATCTACAAAACGCTTATTAGACCGGTAGTCCTCTACGGACACGAGACCTGGACGATGCTCGTGGAGGACCAACGCGCACTTGGAGTTTTCGAAAGGAAAGTGCTGCGTACCATCTATGGTGGGGTGCAGATGGCGGACGGTACGTGGAGGAGGCGAATGAACCACGAATTGCATCAGCTTTTGGGAGAACCATCCATCGTTCACACCGCGAAAATCGGACGACTGCGATGGGCCGGGCACGTAGCCAGAATGTCGGACAGTAACCCGGTGAAAATGGTTCTCGACAACGATCCGACGGGCACAAGAAGGCGAGGTGCGCAGCGGGCAAGGTGGATCGATCAGGTGGAAGATGACTTGCGGACCCTCCGTAGACTGCGTGGTTGGCGACGTGTAGCCATGGACCGAGCCGAATGGAGAAGACTCTTATATACCGCACAGGCCACTTCGGCCTTAGTCTGATTAAATAATAAAAAAAAATAATCGATCAGCTTATCAAAACTTTGAGTGGACGCTCGGTCTTTGTTTTGGTAAATTTGCGTGCCAACCATCATCATTTCGTCATCATCATCATCATTTCATTCCATTTTCGCAAATGTTCCTTGTAAAATTTAAATATTAGTGTTAGGTCTCCTGTTATTTGAGCTTTCTATAAAATGGCTTATTAAAGGGACTATCGCGATAGGGAGAAATCGAGGAATGGAAGAAAAATTGAAATGGACACTAGATCCAAAAAGTTCGTTGCTATAAAAACAACAAAACAAGTCATTTGTTGTTGTTGATGTGTTAGTTATGGGGAAGGGATGTTTGACCGAATACCATTTGGCCGAATGTCACTAGACCGAAAGTTGTTTGGCCGAATTTACCATTTGGCCGAACAGACCATTGGGCTGAAAATCATTTGTCCGAAAGGGTCATTTGGCCGAGAGACGTCTCACTACTCACTTCGCGCTTCTCACTTTCTACAATGAGCAGTGATAAATGAGAAGTGAGAAGTGAGACGTCTCACGCTTCATTTTTCTCTTCTCAATGTAAAAAGGGAGAAGTGCGAAGTGAGTAGTGAGACGATTTCACTGTAAAAAGGGAGAAGTGCGAAGTAAGTAGTGAGACGCCTCACTACTCGCTTCTCGCTTTTTATTTTTACAGTGAGAAGTGAGGAATGAGAATTAAGACGTCTTTCTTCTCACTCCTAATTTCTCATTCTTCAAATGACCTATTCGACCAAATGTCTTATTCGGCCTAATGTCCTATTCGGCAAAATGACCCACTTTGGCCAAATAACCCTTTCGGGCAAACGGCCCACATTGGAACAGCTCAGCAAAAAGACGGTCAAAACCTCATTGTGGCGTTTAATACAGATTTAGATCCATGATTTGTTCATAGAATGTGTTCAAAAAGATGCCCGACAAAATCTAGACCGTGAAATCCACTATTATGTTTTAATGCGATACCCGAGCAAAAAAAATTTTTTTCTCTTCAATTTTTTTTGTTCAAGTTTTTGACAAGGTTTAAGAATATTATGTTTTGAGAAATTTTGCTGAAGATACTGTATGTTTTTCTCCTAATTTTAAGTGTTGAATCGTTGTTTTTCGATATTGCAGTCTTAAACTAATATAAAAATCGATTTTCAATATTTTGACACTAAATATACAACGTTTTGACCCGTTTTATATCCGTATTGTACCCGTATTGAATAGCACTGACATACGTAATTCTGAAGATAAAATGGCCTTTTTTATTGACATTTCTATTAAATGGAACACATTTATCGGAAAAATATTCTTAAAAAATATCACCCTTATTGGCACATTTTGGCAGCTAGATTTACGTTATTCAGAAAGCTATATTTATATAGAAGAAGCCAGTGGCTAAAGCTTAGTTGAGTCTGATTAGGCTCATTGATTTTTGTTACAATTTTTTAAAGTGTTATTTTCCAAAAAAAATAGGTTTTGTTTCACCCGTATCCAGTTTGTACTAAAATAGTACTAAAAAAGTTGTAGCTCCCGCTCACAAAGAGCATTCTCCTTCCCTGAAGATATGGAAGATAGAAAGATGCGCTCAAACATGATAAGTAAGTAAAATATAAGTATACTGATTTTCTTGTTTCAATTTAATTTGCCTTTAATTGATTATTAAGCAGTTAGTTCCGCATTATCGATTAACGGTAAGGTGCAAGTATCTTATCCAATAAGGTATTATACGGATACAGTCCCGATTTTTGGCCATATCTCCATATTCGAGCATTCATTAAAAATATTTTAGACGTTTTGACTATGTTTTAGCTCTCATAAAGATACATTTATTATTTAGCCAAATTTACTTCTAAAACCAATCGATTTTGTTTGAAAACAATGTTTTTAAAAAGCTGGCTAAATTAGGCACTGAATTATAAGCAAAGGGTATGCTAGCCCTACTTATAGGAATAATATATAGATCCACAATAAGGCCGATGAAATAAGTATATGATGAGAAAGAGAAATATTTATCGAAAAATACACTATAAAAATTTTAACAAAAATCAGTGAGCCTCATCAGACCCAACTGAGGTTTAGCCACTGGCTTCTTTCATACAAAATCAGCTTTTAGAATAACGGAAATCTAACTGCCAAAATGTGCCTATAAGGTTGATATTTAATCAAAAAATTAACCTATTTTTTCAATTAAACCGTTCTATTTGACTGAAATTCCAATCAGAAAGACCATATTATCTGAAAACGATCGTATATCAGTGCCATTTTTTATTTTGGGATATAAAACGTGTTGATATGTTGTATATTTATTTTAAAAATACTGAAAATCGATTTTTATATGAGTTTTGGACAGCAGTATCGAAAAACAACGATTCAACCTTCAAAATTAGGAAGAAAACATACAGTATCTTTAGCAAAATTTCTCAAAACACAATATTCTAAAACATTGTCAAAAACCCGAACAAAAAAAAATTGTAGAATTTTTTTTTTTGCTCGGGTTTCGCATTAAAACATAATAGTGGATTTCACGCTCTAGATTTTGTCGGACAGCTTTTTAAACACATTCTATGAAAAAATCATGGATCTAAATCTGTATTAAACGCCACAATGGGGTTTTGACCGTCTTTTTTCTGAGTTGTTCCAATGTGCGGCCCTTCCCTATTCGGCCAAATGGCTGGGAAGAAGGAAGAATGAAAAATGAAGAAAGGAGAAGAGAGGTGACATTTAGCTTGAAAGTCATGAAGATCTGTTGAGAAATGAACGATTTATTTCAAATGCTAACCACTTTTCTAACTTTCGTAGATGAATATTGGAAGCAAAGCCATAGCCGTTCATCAGAAAACTCGCTATGAATAGAAATAGAAAACGATAAAACCAACCGATGTCATACTCTCTAATCAAATGACACATCCTTTGGGACCTCCGGTCCCACATTAAACTAGCATCAGTTGAAACGCTACAAAATGCCAATTCCCTTCCTCATATCCCGATGAGAGCAGATGACGATTCAAGGCCAACAAGACATGAATGAAATGGTACCGGGGGGCAGACGTGGTCCGGCAAGCCCTTCCCCTTCATCAGAAGCGGAAGGGTGTTGCTACTTTCAATTAGATAAAAGCACCCATTAAGCTTAATTACTGTGCCAGCGAAACCGAATCGGGATGGACGACATGGGTCGTTCGGAAAGTCCCTCGATGCCACGGCGATGGCAACGACGTCGTAGAGATAATTCCTAGTCGGTTCGGGAGGTCGTGCCTGTGTAATCCAGGCGATTCGTAGCTGGCTCATTAAGAGTGCGGTGGATTTAGGTTTCAAGGTGTAATTGAGCTGACCATGCCGAGATAATGGTGGCGGTGGTCAGTGGGATGTGATTTGCAGCGCGTTGGCGATGAAAGATTCCCCTGAGTGGGAAAGCACATAAATTGGTTTATGGGAAGCAAGCAAAAATCTTATCTATGCACAAGGGCACAAGTAACTCTAACTCTTCAGTCCAATAATTCAGTTTGAACTAATTAGAATAACAGTCAGTAGCATTAGACGGAAATTAGTCTGGCATTGACCGAGGAAGAATTCCTTAGCGGCTTAGGATTGGTAAACTGATTTCTGGGCAGTATTTGGAAAATTCTATTCTCGTTCAATATTTTTGATATTTTTAATGATGAAATCATAATTTTTTCGTTGTAGAATAAGGAAAAGTCATTCTTGGATTTCCGCGTTTTTGAACAGTGTAGCTACGATATTTTTTTAAAATCTGACTATGCCCTCACCATATAAACAGATTAGATCTTTAAAAAGCAATTGCGCTTCTAAATACTGATTCACATTGATTGGATGGTACAACATCAAGTAGAATCAGTTTTCGAGTACTTTTTTCCCAATCATCAGTACGAGCAATCGCATATTTGCCGAGCAATCAAACACCAATCATTCTCCTGAAATATTCTACTTCATACCACGAAAGCGAGCACGTAAACTAGCTGCTCAGAAATGTCGATTGCCTCGTCAATCAGTCAAACTAAAACTACGGATCCGAAAACCCTTCCAAGTGCGCATACAATTTCTGAGTTCGATTCACCGCAGAACAGGAAAACCCTGTTCTGTTGAAAGCTCGGTGAAATCCCTTCTGTAAACATTTCCAATCCCGGACCAACTCCGCACCGGAACACCGGTCAGATACGATATACGCTTGTTTTTACGTACCCCGTGCACCTGAATGTTTCTTGATATTTGACTAAATTGTCGGGAAAAAAATTCACACCCGAAACGGGCAGAGCAAACACATGACGAATGGTTCGGTGGAAAACCAAATTTCCAACTCAGCTTCCTCCGACGTCCATCTGGGCAGCAATAGCCCCGGCGTTGGCGTTACTGAGTGAAGCCGGTCAATCGAAAACGATTACGATCTGAATGCTGCAAGCCGCAACCATCAGAGCATCAACAACGTTCGTTCAGACCGCATCGTGCTTTCGTGCTGTGCGGTTCTTTCTCTCTTTGCGGAAGGAAGTTTTTAATACTACCCGAAGCTATTTTAATTTCAACGGTGCTTCTTAGCGCTATTTGTACCCACTGATCCCGTTACGATCTTTGCAAGGACCCGTGCCTTCGTTTTACGTTGGACCCGTTTGCGGAAGTAAAATTCCGACAAGCGGTGGTAATCCTGCAGGGACACCGTTCTGGGAAAAACCTCTTAGAAGGTCACGTCTCCACGCTCAGCAATGAGTATTAACAAAAACAAGAGGAAGAGTCTCTGAATTCTCCGCTTCCTTCAAAGAAACAAGGTTTCAAGACCGTCCTGCCCAAGCGCGGAAAAAATAGAAGGAAGCTGGAGAATTCAGATATTCCTTCTAACTCTAATATCGGAAATAATTCTTCTCCAATCGAACTGAGCAATCAGTTCGATTTGATTAATGATGAAATTGAGCAAATCGAATCTACCTCTAGCCCAGGTGATTCGATTCATGCGAAAAAGCAAAGGATTCCGCCAATTGTGGTATCTGTTGCCGAGTTTTCTGGCTTCCGGAATGAGATTTTGAGTAACCTTCAGGGGATCAAGGTTTCATTTCAGATTGCTAGGAAGGGTGACTGCCGCGTTTTGCCGGGATCGCTTTGACGATCGCAAACGTCTTCTTCACTATTTAACTGAGAAGCGCCATAAATTCTTCACATACGACGACAAAACTGAGCGATTGTTCAAAGTCGTCTTGAAAGGTCTCCCAGTGATGACAAATCACTGGATGAGATTAAATTGAAATTTCTCAATTACTTGGATTTTCACCAGTCCAAGTAATTAAGATGAAAAGAAATCCCATTCTGGTACTTCCCAGATGGCATTTCTCAAGAATTTTATTTAGTTCATTTTAACAAAAGTGAACTAAATAATATGAAAAGTTTGGAAAAGGCCTGTATTATGTCCCATGTCCGTGTTACATGGGAACATTTCCGCAGGCCTGGGGGAAATTTCCAAACCCCCACCCAGTGCCGTAAGTGCCAAAAGTGGGGTCATGGAACCAAACATTGTCACATGGATGCTAAATGCATGATTTGTGGTGGAACCTCTCACGCCAAGGACGCATGTCCTGTGAGAGAAGATTCCAATAAATTTAAATGTGCAAACTGTGGGGCAATCATAAATCCAATTTCTGGGAATGCCCTTCACGCAAAAAGTTTTGAATTCCCGTGCAAAATTGATGACGGAAATTCCAATCGGATCCCAGATTCGACGGGTAGAAATTTTTCAAACGCTCAAATTTCGAAACCGGTTACCGGTCGAGCAATTCATACCCACCACAATTCACAAACAAATTTTGCCGCTCGTCAACGGGTAGCAAGCACTTCAGTAAATTCCAATTTTCGAATGTACCTACGTATGCAAACATCGCTGCTGGTAGACAAAATTTCTCTTCTCAAAATGAGGTTTATACCCATGTCCCAACGGAAAATAATGGTCATGTTGCCGATTCAGGTAGCATGGCTGCTTCCTGATTTTGATTTTTAACTGAACAATTGCATCACATGATTGATGCAATGTTCAAAAGCAAATACCATTCCTGAAGCTGTTCAGGTTGGTATAAAGTACACACAAAAAATTGTTATCGGACTCCGTTTCAATGGATCCAAATAATTGTGTGAAAGTTCTAAATTGGAATGCCCGCTCTCTAAAGGGTAAGGAAGATGAATTATTCAACTTCCTTTCAGTTCATAATGTGCATATTGCCATTATAACTGAAACGTATTTAAAACCAGGACTCTCCATTAAAAGAGATCCAAACTATTTTATCTACAGAAATGATCGTCTTGACAGCGCCTGTGGTGGGGTCGCCATTGTCATTAATAGACGTATCAAACATAAATTATTTTCTTCGTTTGAAACCAAAGTTTTGAAACCTTGGGAGTTTCTGTTGAAACAAATTTTGGACAATTTTCCTTCATTGCAGCCTACTTGCCTTTTCAATGCAATGGGCAGCAAAAGAATTTGTTGAAAGCTGATCTTCAAATTCTGACTCGCAACAAATCAAAATTCTTCGTAATTGGTGACTTCAATGCCAAACACCGTTCATGGAATAATGCTCAAAGCAATTCCAATGGTAAAATTTTATTTGAAGATTGTTCTGCGGGATATTATACTATTCAATATCCCAATGGACCAACTTGTTTTTCTTCCAGTCGAAATCCTTCTACAATTGATTTAGTTTTAACGGATTCAAGTCAGCTGTGTGGCCAATTGGTAACTCATGCTGACTTTGACTCTGATCACCTTCCTGTGACATTTGAAATCTCACAAGAAGCCATTTATAATCCAATCAGCTCTACTTTTAATTATCATAGAGCTGATTGGGATGTATATAAAACGTATATCGATAGGAATTTTGATGTTGATATTCCTCTCGATACCAAAAGTGATATTGATAATGCTCTCGTATCTTTGACAAATTTAATTGTCGAAGCCAGAGGCATTGCAATTCAGAAATGTGAAGTTAAATTCAACTCCATTATTATTGACGACGATCTTCAGCTACTGATCCGTCTTAAAAATGTGAGAAGAAGGCAATACCAAAGATCTCGCGATCCCGCGTTGAAAGTTATTTGGCGATATTTGCAAAATGAAATTAAAAAACGTTTCGCTATTCTGAGAAATACCAACTTTGAGAATAATGTCTCGAAGTTGGATCCCAGTTCGAAACCCTTTTGGAAATTAACAAAAATTCTTAAAAAACCTCAAAAGCCAATTCCAGCGCTTAAAGAGGGAAATAAAATTTTATTAACAAATGGCGAAAAGGCTCAAAAACTTGCTCAGCAGTTCGAGAGTGCCCATAATTTTAGTCTAGGTCTGACTAGTCCAATTGAGGATCAGGTTACACGGAGCTTCGAAGACATTCTCAATCAAGAGAATGTTTTTGACCCTTCGTTGGGAACTAATTTGGATGAAGTGAGATCTATTACTAGAAAATTTAAAAATATGAAAGCCCCGGGTGATGATGATATTTTCTACATACTTATTAAAAAACTTCCTGAGAGCTCTTTATCCTTTTTGGTTAATTTATTTAACAAATGTTTTCATTTGGCATACTTTCCAGATAAATGGAAAACGCCAAAGCTGTTCTAATTTTGAAGCCGGACAAAATCCAGCTGAGGCTTCTAGTTATCGCCCAATCAGTTTGCTTTCTTCAATAAGCAAACTGTTTGAAAAGATTATTTTAAATAGAATGATGGTTCATATTAATGACAATTCTATTTTTGCTGATGAGCAATTTGGTTTTCGCCATGGGCATTCAACCACTCATCAGTTATTAAGAGTTACGAACTTAATTCGGCTCAACAAATCTGAAGGATATTCGACTGGAGTTGCTCTTCTTGATATAGAGAAAGCATTTGACAGTGTTTGGCATGAAGGTTTGATTGTAAAATTGATGAATTTTAATTTTCCTCTGTACATCATTAAACTGATCCAAAATTATTTATCAGATCGCTCGCTGCAGGTAAACTATCAGAATACTAAATCTGATAGATTACCTGTAAGAGCTGGTGTCCCCCAAGGCAGCATACTGGGGCCCATATTGTATAACATTTTTACTTCTGACTTACCTGATTTACCACCAGGGTGTCAAAAATCTTTGTTTGCAGATGACACGGGCCTTTCAGCCAAAGGGCGAAGCCTTCGTGTCATTTGTAGTAGATTGCAAAAAGTTTGGATGTTTTCCACTTACCTGCAAAATGGAAAATTTCCCCGAATGCTTCCAAAACTCAGCTTATAATTTTCCCACATAAGCCGAGAGCTTCTTATCTGAAACCTTCTAGCAGACATATTGTCACTATGAATGGGGTTCCAATTAATTGGTCTAGCGAAGCTAAATATTTAGGACTTCTGCTAGATCAAAAATTAACTTTTAAAAATCACATTGAAGGCCTTCAAGCCAAATGTAACAAATATATTAAGTGCCTATATCCACTTATAAACAGAAAATCAAAACTTTGTCTTAAGAACAAACTTTTGATTTACAAACAAATTTTTAGACCTGCCATGTTGTATGCTGTGCCAATATGGGCTAGTTGCTGCAATACCAGAAAGAAGGCACTCCAGAGGATTCAAAATAAAATTTTGAAAATGATTCTGAAGTTGCCTCCGTGGTATAGTACCAATGATCTTCACAGAATTTCTAATATTGAGACATTGCAACAAATGTCCAACAAAATAATTTCCAATTTTAGACAAAAATCGTTGCAATCTTCTATTGCAACGATTAACTCCTTGTACCCTTAGTATAAAATAGGTTAAGTTTAGTTTAAGTTGAAAACATATTGTAATTCCTACATGGTTCAATTCAACCAGAGGAAAAATTCTAACTGCTAGAGGCAATTGAAATGTATTAATAATAACTAAAAGCGTAACATAGCAAATAAGGATGATAGTGTTAAGAAAACACGGAACACCTAGTCTAATGCATGTATTAGATAATTAGCAAATAAAATTAGTTAAAAAAAAAAAAAAAAAAAAAAAAAAAAAAAACAACGTTCGTTCGGTTTTAGCTCTCCGTAGCTCTCTGATTCCTATTTTTGTGATGATTTGAAAATTCTCGCTAGACCAGAGGTTCACATTTTTTTTATAGAGAACCAAGAATCCTTAAGCTATTTTGGCTGAAACATGAAAAGAAAATTATCTTGAGCTTTTTAGTGGTATGTTGAATACTATATATTATAATATATATTGTAATCCTTGGCAATAGAAAAAAGATCAGTTAACGTTGACATCGATATACTGTTTATCATGTCATTAAGCTCGTAATCTGACTAGGCTATGAATGTTAATCAATGAAATTTCGTGAAATTCCCTCCCATGATCCCAGAGTAGAAGGTTGAGAACTCAAAATGTAGAGTAGATTGCGGCAAAATTCGAATGAGATCATATTTGCTTCTGATAGAAAATAAGTCAATAACGTACACAAATTTCACCATTTTTTTTCACGACCTTTCCATAAAGCGGAAATTTGATAAAAGTTCTAGAACAAAAGTTATTTTGCATAGCCAAAATTAGTAACCTCGAAATAGTAAGCATACGAAGATGGAGTTCAAAAGTCCAAGGACAAAAACTTTCAGAGTAGTATCTTCTTCTTCTTCTTATTGGCATTACATCCCCACACTGGGACAGAGCCGCCTCGCAGCTTAGTGTTCATTAAGTACTTCCACAGTTATTAACTGCGAGGTTTCTAAGCCAGGTTACCATTTTTGCATTCGTATATCATGAGGCTAGCACGATGATACTTTTATGCCCAGGGAAGTCGAGACAATTTCCAATCCGAAAATTTCCTAGACCGGCACCGGGAATCGAACCCAGCCACCCTCAGCATGGTCTTACTTTGTAGCCGCGCGTCTTACCGTCAACCGCAGAAAATGGCAATAAAAAAATCAGGGTATGACCAATAAATAAAGATAAAATTTCCTCAAATAATGCAAAATATCCAAGTCAACAAATCAAAACTAAATTAGCACTTTTAAAAGCAAAAATTGCAATTATAAAAGAAGAAATTTCCATAAAGAAATCCAAATGTTCCTCGAAAAAAAAATACAAAATTTCCATAAATAAATCAATATTAGCAATGAACAATTACAAAATTTTCCGCAAAATATTTTTTTCATATAGGGGAAATGTTCCGATCTCCATCTCACTGTACATATATTCGTCTCATCGCTAAACAAAGAAATACGGCACCAAATTCGTTGCTTCTTTTTGTCAACATGCGAACTCACTGCTGAAAAACATCACAAAAATAATAAACAAACCAAATTCCTT
This sequence comes from Armigeres subalbatus, assembly GCF_024139115.2. Taxonomy (NCBI): domain Eukaryota; kingdom Metazoa; phylum Arthropoda; class Insecta; order Diptera; family Culicidae; genus Armigeres; species Armigeres subalbatus. The sequence goes on from NC_085139.1 coordinate 223,255,686, forward strand.
ACTATTGCTTTGTTTTTGATGGGATGGAAATAGGAGCTATGAGGTGAAGTGGTGAACCGTTCCCCTATATATAAAACAAAAAAAAGGCAAAATTTTTTTTTGTGAACTTTAAACACTTTTAAACATGGAGTCATCTATGAAAAATACTCAGTTTTATTGCTTTTGCAAAGTATACGTAAAGGCTATAGGATCACTCCAAAACTGAACTTTTGATAGAAGGCTCGGAGACCCATAGTGTTATATACCAATCGACTCAGCTCGACGAATTGAGGTGATGTCAGTATGTTTTTTTTTTTCTTCCTAAGCAATGGAGGGGGAATCTGCTCAAAGGACATCCTGGGTTGTTCAGGAAGTGCGGGGTTAGGGACCACCTCCGACAGCAAACGAGGGAGGCAGGACTACATCCCCGACCCGCTAAATCGTTTCCATGGCCGCCAAGCCCATAGTCCCTTCGGTACAAACAGATAGTAATGCTTCAAAGGGGGGGCAGTGCACAACGCACCCTCGAGGTTAGCTGCGTGTCCTTGCAGCACTGAACATCGTGACTCGCTTTTTTAGAAGAACACCATGGTATCGTGCCAGCGCATTGCCGGCTTTCCAGGTGGCCTTTAAAACGGCGTTCCAGCCAACTTCATCTTTACACATCCTCCGAACTAGGTTGGCCGGGGTAGTGTCCAGACCACATGTGGCAAGCATGTGGTCACGCATTGCGCAAAAACGTGGGCACACGAACAACACGTGTTCCGCTGTTTCCTCTAAACCTGCGCACACCAAACACTCGCTCGAGGCCGAGCAAGCCAGCTGCGTTACCTGCAAACGCCGGGCAGTCCCATTGCTTGTGCCCCGGTTACAGGCACTTGAAGCAAACTTCGGGTTGTTCGTATATGCCCAAAGGGCACACCGACCATCCCACCTTGACGCTCCCTAACTTAACTACCTTGGAGTCATCCGCTGCAGATAGCCGAACCAATGCTACCTGCGTTCCTCTCGGACCTTTCCGTAGCCGAACGGCTGCGGTGGGCGTCTCCACTTCACACTGTCGCCGCAGTGCCGTCTTCTTTTCGACTCTTCGACTTCGGTGATCTCGTCCAGGTCTTAAACCCTTAGATTCACCTCCGTCGTGAGTGCCCTCACCTTGACCGTCTCGCCTAGGACTCCCTCCGAAACATTCTTGTAGGCGGCGCCCTTTTGCGAGACGCCCGCTTCAGCTCGAGGATCATCTCGCCCATCCGGGTACGTCTTATTCGACATACGTCGGCGCCGAGTTCACCGAGCTTGACGTCACTCCTCGTCGCCTTCAAGACGTCCGAGTACTTCGCCTCGTCCGCCGTGATGACTAGGGCATCGCCCCTGGAGCGATTGGCGCTTACCCTAGACTTCTTGCTACCCTCATTCGCCTGAGCCTTCTTTTTGGCCCTTGACGTCTTCGGTTTCCTCTTGTTCTTGACCAGGGTCCAGGAGGCGTCATCCCCCTCTATTTCCATGGTCTGGTGCGGCTGCGAGTTCTCAGCCTGCCGTAACTCCTTACCACCGTCTTTCCTGGGTGGACGGACCTTACAGTTTCTTCCTCCACTAGGTTTAGGAGGTACCTCGCCGGGGTTCAGCTTCCCAGCCCCACTACCCTTGTTCGGGGTAGTAACTCCCGCGTTTTGGAGCGGTCCCTAGGAGATCACCCCTGAAACTGTCTCCCTGTTTTTGTGTCTGCTCCGTTGGAGCTGTCACCCCCACGTGCCCGCGAATACTTGAGCCTCAGTCTGGGTAGACTTTGGCACCACCGTCTTCGCTGGCACGCCCTCGGTTGATTCGACCTTGCCCGAGTCCGCAAATCCTTGGGCCTAAGTCTGGATAGACCTCGACTCCACGGATTTCGCGGGTTTAGACTTGGCCGTCCCGACTGTCCTCTCCAGCTTGGCGTCCAACATCGACTTTCGAAGTTTCAGCAAGCTCCTCTTGAGGTCCTTACTGACATTATGCTTCGATGACGCAAAGTCGATGATGGCGTCCAGCTGTTCCGTCGCCACCTCGAAGGCCGAAAGCCCATCGCGTTTGCGGTTCATCGCCTCCACAAGCCATGGGCTGTCAATAACCTCTACCGGCGTTTTTTTAGCCGAGATGAAGGTTAAGTGACCCACGCTGGCGCTGCGCACTGAGCTGCCGACTATTGCCTCTGGCCTCCTAGGCGGAGACCTGAACAACCCACCTCTTGCGAAGGGGTTGTCGCCTACACTACTACCACTAATTGAAGAATTGACTTGGTTTTCCATTTTGGTCCCATGAGTTGCTCGGGAAAAGAGGTCCACCACGCCAGAGCCCAGCATGACGCGGTAAGGGACAATTACTGTGGAGGGTGCCCAGCTATCTCGCAGGCTCCGTTAAAGGCCTAGCTTATTATTTCACCCCCCTGGCCATGCATCCCCTCGGCACGGGTCGCTTAACGCCTTGGGATTAGGGGTTAGGGACGATGGTCCCGTTGGTCGCACCCCCTCACTCTAGCTGATGTCAGAAGGACAGGCTGCACTACCAGCTAAGTACGAAACCCTTAGCTGGCGGTCAATTGTCATCGGAAGACCCGTGGAAGCGTGAGATTGGAACTTGTGAGGACCAGAGCTGTGTAGGTCGCTCCTTCCCAGATGTCAACTCACCATTTCGTAGCCTGGTGATGTCTGTATGTGTGTATGTATGCTTGTATGTGTGTGTGTGTGTACAAAAAAATGTGAGACACACTTTTTTGAACTTAGCTTTATCCGATTTGCTTACAACAGGTTGCATCCGACGCAGAATCCTTCCTAATTTTTCGCTATTGAAAATTGGCATAATCGGATTGCGTTCCGGAGTTATTGAAAAAACATTGATTTTTTCCCCATTTTTCCCAAGGGTCCCCCCTAGGAAAAAAAGTTTCAAAATCGAAAATTTTTTTTGAGTAATTCTCGCTGAAACCGGGCCACTATTTGCACGAGGTTCTTAAAAATGCCTAAATTTATATTCTTTCGAAAGCTTTTGGCGAGTATATTAAGGATCCGAGTTAAATTCTTCAGAAAGATGAACCCCTCGTTAATTATACACGAAATCATTTTAATGGACCCCTCGATTTTTGTCAATTCTTGACTCATCAAAAGTTACTATGTCTGAGACTTGATTATGCATATGTACAACATGTGATAGATTTAGTTCGGAAAAGGTATTGGAGGGTAACCGCCCCTTCGGTGGGGTTTGATCCCACGACCCCAGTTCGCATGACAGTTGCTTTCCCTACTAAGCTACGAAGGACCTCCGTCGTCCACCGCAGCTTAGCGGGTACTGATGAAACCAAATTCCCTACTTCATTGAGCGCCGTTGCTGATGAAGCAAGTGTGTAGGAGCCGAACAATACTAAATACTCATCCTACTTGGATACGATTTTGTGCGATTTTGACCTCTCTTATGAATTTTCTTGGTTTATAGTACACGAGAAAGGCACCATCACAGCTAGGTGGATTATTCTGGGTTTTTATATTTCTTTCTTTCTTTACCTTTCGAGTACCGGTTTATTTATTGTGGATTCTTAGGACTGGCCACTCGGTTCCGGAGTTATTCTGGATTTAAAATGAGTGTTAGCTTTTTGCCATTTCTTAGAACGCGTACTTCGGAGATGATTATTTTTGATATTTTGATTGGAAACGGCGCATAAACTATACCAAATATGATCACGAATTTGATCGGTCCAATATATGGCCTTTATTTCGGATTCCGGATGTTCCACCGGAGCCTGCTAAGGGTCACTTCACGGAAATAGGTGAATACCATCATGCGACACATCAAACTTCATGATTTCAAAAGTTATGACAATATATGGTAGTTCTGTATTTCCGGGTTCATATTTGAACCAATTGGAACCGGTAAGCTGATTTACCGAGTACCGATAGAAGGGTAGATTAAGGAAAATAAGTAAACCCCATCATCCGGTACAGCAAACTTCATGATTTCAAAAGCTATGTCAATCTTTGGTTTTGTACCTCCTGGACCGTATATGAATCGATTGGAACCGGTAGACAGACGGTTGAAAGTTCAATCTTGAGAAGTAAGTTAAACCCATCGTACGGCACATATTACTTCATGGTTTCGAAAGTTATGGCAATATTTGGTGGTTTTATACTCCCCGGGCCATATTTGAACCGATTCGAACTGGTAAATGGATCTACCGAGTACCGGTTCAAGGTTAAGTTTTGATAAATAAGCAAACCCAATCAAGCGGCACATCAAACTTCATGATTTCAAAAGTTATGGCAATATTTGGTAGTTTTGTACTTCCTGGACCGTATTTGAACCGATTGCAACCGGTAGACAAATTAACCTAGCACCGGTTCAAAATTCAATCTTGAGAAATAAGTAAAACATATCATGCGGCACATAAAACATTATGATTGAAAAGATTGGCATGATAGTTTCGTATTTCCTGGGCCGCATTTGAAGCGATTGAAACCGGTAAACGAATTTACCGAGTAACGGTTCAAGGGTCAATTTTCGGAAACAGTTGAACCGGTACTCGGTTAATCCTTGAAATATGGTTCGCCCAGGAAGTACACAAATATCATATAAATATATATTTGCCGCATGATGGGTTTTACTTATTTCCCAAGATTGAACCTTGAACCGGTACTTGATAAATCTGTCTACCGGTTCCAATCGGTTCAAATATGGTCCAGGAAGTACAAAATTATCATAGAATCTCATAACGATCGAAATCATGAAGTTTGATTAACCGCATGATGGTTTTTTTTTTTCTTATTTCCCAAGACTGACCTTTGAACCAGTACACGGTAAATCAATTTAACGGTTATATCGGTTCAAATATGGCCCAGGAAGTACAAACTTTTGAAATCATGAAGTTTGATGTGTCGCATGATGGTATTCATCTATTTCCGTGAAGTGTCCCCGTAACAGGTTCCGGCGGAACGTCCGGAATCCGGAATCTTCTTTATCTTATTGACAATACATCCTCACACTGAAACAGAACCGCCTCGCAGCTTAGTGTTCATTAAGCACTCCCACAGTTATTACCTGCGAAGTTTCTAAGCCTAGTTACCATTTTTGCATTCGTATATCATGAGGCTAACACGATGATACTTTTATGCCTAGGGAAGTCGAGACAATTTTCAATCCGAAAATTGTCTAGACCGGCACAGGGAATCGAACAAAGCCACCCTCAGCATGGTCTTGCTTTGTAGCCGCGCGACTTACAGCACCCAGAGCCACGGAGTCCGGAATCCAGGCCATATATTGGATCGATCACATTCCTTATCATATTTGGTATAGTTTATGCGCCTTTTGCAATCAAAATATCTAAAATAATCGTTTCCTAAGAATGCGTTTTGAGAAATGACCAAAAGCTAACAGCTATTTTAAATCCGGAATAACTTCGGAACCAAGTGACCGATCCTAGAAACTTATAAAACTCTTAGACTTGAATAAATTCCACTTCTTTTGGTGAAATTTGCGATAAAAATGTTAAAAGACAAACAAAATTCAGCCAAAAAGATTTTTATTTTTGTTTTCAAAAAGGGGTTGGTAACGGAAGGGTTAAAATGCTTAAATATTTTTGTTTTGTAGGAAATTCTCAATTGTTTATGGAAATTTTTATATTTATTACTGCTTTCTTTATTGACAATTTTCCATATATTTTGCTTCTTTTATCAGCTCTTTCGTCCAATCACGCACAACGTGAGCGTATTACATGTGACATCTATAACTGTCTAACTTACTGTACAGAGTCAATCTTTCTAATTAGATTTTCTACCTATTGGTATTTTTGCTGCTTCCGCTACTGCATTATCGATGTAGCAGCGATGAGCATATGATGACATGTTGTTTTTTTTTTGTAGTGTGGCCGTTCATCCGTGCAGTCCGTGTGTCGTGCCATGGTCGGTTGCCATTAATCCGTAGTCGGTTAGAGGAATGCCTCAGAGAAATACAAATGACAATGTCGCCGTTAGATGATCGAAGACGCGACTTTTACGAATTGGATTGTTGTTCTTCCACGCTATATTTCGCTGTGTTTTTCGCAAGTTCTCCAAAGCTATAATTGTCGAACTATCGACGCTTATTTACCCCAAGTATCGTTCTTCCTGCCTCCGGTGTTATATTTAATTCGCGAGTGCTATATCGATCACAAATCAATTTAGCATCGTGAAAGATTTGGAATTGCTTTTGTTTTTTCTTGTGGCCATTGCTTTCATTCAGCCTATTACCGCGCCGCCTGTCGTTTATCCCGAGTAACTGAGTGATTGTCGTTTGTTTACATCACACCATGACGAAGAAATGCGACGGTGATCCGTGCTTCGGCGGTTCAGCACGATGCGGAAAGATCGAATATGAAGTGTCATAAGCAATTTCACCTGAAATGTGTCAACCTGACTGGGAATCAGTATAAATCAGTACGTGATTGCCCAGGTGCTTTCTGGTTCTGTGTGATTTGCCGCAATAGTGGTATCACAAGCGAAAATCGTCCCGACACTGGTTATGCGCTTATTCTCCAGCGCATCACATCAATATTTAAGCTTGTTGGTGCTCAAATCGACGTATCTCGCTCTATTTGCCGAGCAATTAGTGCATCATACTCAAGTCCAAGCTGCTTCAACCCTCCAGTTCAACCTGCCTCAAGTGAATCAAGGAATTTCAACGACGAACTTGATCGAATGCAATTCGAATTTACGGAAATTTTCGACTCGTTCATCAACACTACCCAGTCATCTACTGCCAACAACAAACGCGATCGCACAACCAGCTCGACTCCGTCATCACTCCAGAGGAACGGCAAACGAATGAGAGTTGACGTTTCAGTTGGTACATCTGATTATTCCGGCACTATAATTCCCCTTCTTGCAGATACCGTTGAACCAGTTGCAACCAGGGTTCTTATATCAGGGTTCACAACACAACCGTCTACCATGCAAAGCGAAATTCAAAATCCTGTAGGTAATGTGAACCTTAGCAGATACACACACATTCTGCCTCCTAGCGCTCCGTCTTTCCATTGCTCCACCATCCACACCACTCAAATGGTTCTATCTAACTAGGTTTCAGCCACAGCCACACGAAACTGCCGATAATATTGTATCGTTCATTGTTAGCAAATGCAATTGCGATCGCTCCACGATCAATTGCCTTAAGCTGGTGCGAGAAAACCGTGATGAAAATGTGCCACTGACGTTCATCTCATTTAAAATAAGTATTCCTGCTGTTATTGAAGCTATTGTTACTGACCCACACTTTTGGCCTGCTGGTGTATTAATCAAACCTTTCTCTGCACGTGTTCCGCTAAACAAGCAATTTTTTTATTGGTGGGGCGCAAACGCTTCCCAGTTTGGAATACTCCTCGCCACGTCAACGTGTTGCCATGCGAATGAATCATCAGCAGCAGACGATCTCCCCGCTCGCTTCTCCCCTGCCTCAACAGAACAGAACAGTACCACCCCAGTACCATGAACAGATTTCCAGCTCCACAAATCTGGAACAGATTCCCAGCCCCAGTCAACTCAACGCAAATCACCCAAGTAGCATCGACAATGGTTTAAGTCATAAGTTAATAGTCTACTACCAAAATGTTGGTGGGATGAATTCCGCATATCAGATTATCGCCTCGCCTCAGTCGCCTGTTCCGATTGAAACTACGATGTGTACGCTTTTACAGAGACATGGTTAAGTACCGATAGTATTTCCAGCCAGATATTTGGTCCTACATATAATGTATTTCGATTGGATCGCAATTCTAACAACAACACAAAGAAATCAGGCGGAGGTGTGTTATTAGCCATGCGAGCCAATCTCAAAGCTCGTCTATTGGAGATTCCTGAATATGATGCCATCGAACAGATTTGGGTGGCTTTTACTACTCATACGCTGTATATATGCGTTATTTATATACCGCCCGATCGTACGCAAGATATGAATGTAATCGATCGACATGTGAATTCACTTCTATGGGTTACTACTCGGATGGACATCAAGGACAGTCTCATCATACTCGGTGATTTCAATATTCCCAACATTAAATGGAAACTCAGTTCATCCAATTATCTGTTTCCGGATGAAACGCACTCCTCAATAAGCTCAACAATTCAACATCTTATTGATAGTTATTGCATGGCGCGTATTTCTCAACTCAATTCCGTCCTTAACGAATACGGCCGTTTACTCGATCTTTGTTTCGGTAGCTACGAAGGTAGTGTGCACTACAACTTGTTGGAGGCTCCCTCAGCTCTTGTGAAGCCATCGATTCATCATCCCTCTTTTTTTTCTTTTTTTTTTAAATAACGAAGGTAATGGAAATCTGCAAACAGACACCTGGGGAGGCGAACCCAGGTAGTGTGGGGATGGGATCACCACTCCCGACCCACTAAAACCAACTCCTTCCTCTCCAGTCATTCCCCCGGCCCGCAATTAAGCAATACTTCGGGGGATGACTATTGGGCATTGCGCCCCCTCCATGACGTACACAAGTGCACGTATGCGCCTCAACTCTTCAACACTCCCCATGCAACACATTTGCACAAGACATACTGGCACCACATGTGCCCCAACACTCACCTGCCTATGCCGCTTGAATGACTGCAGGGGAAGACCAGGTACCCTGCAGGGGGTACCCCCATGCCGCCATCTCACAGCATAGACAGTCCTCATTCAGTATGGTGCTCACCCCGTCCTGCAACAGTGTGGCACCACTTGTCGACCAAGCCGGAGGCGAACCTAGGCCGGTTGGCTCCTATGCCGCTCCTACCTCAGCTGCAGCAGACACTTTCTTGTCTCCAATTTCTGAGGTGCCGCAGAAGCATCAATCTCCCGACACTCCTGCCAGTCATAGCGAGGCTTTCGTGTCCCCTAATTCTGAGGTGTCGCAGAGGTATCTGCCCCCTGACACTCCTGCCAGGCCTAGCGAGACTTCACTCATTCCGTCCCTGACAGCCGGATCACACTACTGCCTAAGCAGCCACTCTGACCATACGTACCATGCGAGTCTGACTTGTGTGCTCGCTCATACATTCAGTCCCGATCGCTTGCACCACTTGTGCACCACTCTCTTTGACATTCAGTCACTCACTCAGTGGGGGTTGTAATACCCCCATCTCCCATTTTTATCCACTCTGTGCACCTCCTGTGCATCGTTTGGGCGTGGAACACCCGGCACGTCAGGCGTGCCTAACACTCACCTACCCAGGCTTTGATACTGCCAATAGGTCACCATTAGGTACTTTGCTGGCAGCACCCACCCATTGACATTTCGAAGCCCAGGTAGTCCTCAGCCAGTGTGGTGGTCTCCCCATCCTGCAACGGGGTCGCACCACTTACCTTACATGTCTCCGATTTCTGAGGTGCCGCAGAAGCATCAACCCCCCGACACTCCTGCCAGACGCAGCGAGACTTTCGTGTCCCCTACTTCTGAGGTGCCGCAGAGGTATCTGCCCCCCGACACTCCTGCCAGGCCTCACCAGACTTCAGTCATTCTAACACTACCGACCATGCGTACCATGCGAGACTTACTTGTGTGCTCACCCTCACTCGGTCCATCACTCCTTGGGGATATACGAGTAATACCCCCAGCTCCCATTCGCTTGCACCACATGTGCACCACTTAAGGGTGTGTGGGTATCACCCACTGCGATCCGCTTGCCGCCGAAGCAGCCTCACTCTGTGGAACCTCCACAGGCTCCGTTAACGACCTGGCTAATTGTTTCACCCCCCAGGCCATTCATCCCTTCGGCACGGGTCGCCTGACACCTTGGGATTCGGGGTTAGGGGCTTGTATGCTTTAAGCGGCACACGGTCGCTTGATAGGGTTTGCCTGCGGATATGTGGTTTTTGGGAGGGAATTAACAGCGCCCCCTGTTAACCCCACCCCCTCTAGGCAGAACCCCAGGACTCGCAGACAGCTAGGGAGGGGTCGTCAAGCCCTTGGACATGGTCCCTGCTGCCCCCTCTACTAATTGAAATATGCAGCGTAACGCCAATCTTGTATACTGATCACAAGGAAACGGTGTTTACGATTTTAAAAATGGTGATTACACTAGTATGAATGCTTTTCTCTCCAACATCTGCTGGCTCGACACCATCACTACGGATCTCAACTCTTCTGTTGCGTTGTTTTCCAACATTCTGTTGTATGCTATTGACCAATACGTTCTAAAGAAAATCCGAACACCACCACGCAACCCACCGTGCAGTAATACTGCTTTGAAGGCTTTGAAAAGTTTGAAACGCTCTGCTCTGCGCAAATACAGTAATCTCAAGAGCCATCGTTGTAAACTAGGTTATATTTACGCAGACCAGCGGTACAAACGTTTGAATAGGAAATTGTTTTCTATTTCCCAAGGAAGATGCAACAAAAACTACGTCATAATCCAAAAGGTTTCTGGAGCAACGTCAATGAACAGCGGAATGAATCTGGTCTCCCCACTGTCATGCGGAAATATTGAATCTTCATCTACTGAAGGTATCTGCAGCCTATTTCGCAGTCAATTCTCTAGCGTGTTCACGTAGGAATCATTGAACGATCAGGAACTCGCCGAAGCAACCTGTAATGTTCCAGTCAATTCTCCTGTTGGAGAACACCCAATCATCGACGAAGAAACAATTGTTAACGCTTGCTCCACCTTGAAGGCTTCACATAATTTTGGTCATGATGGTATACCTGCCACGGTGTTGAAAAATGCGCCACCAGTTTGTCTCTGCCCTATCACAAATTTTTAATCTTTCTCTTCAATCTGGAAATTCTCCAAACCACTGGAAGAAATCATTTGTTTTTCCGGTGTTCAAAAAAGGAAACAAACGCGAAGTTGGCAATTATCGCGGTATTGCGGCTATGTGTGCGGTTTCAATGCTGTTCGAAATTGTTTACAATTTTTTGTTCCACAACTGTCGTCACTTCATCTCGGAGCATCAACATGGATTTATGCCGAAACGGTCAACGAATAGTAATCTACTTCTGTACTCATCTTTCATCGCCAAAGCTCTCCAGAAAGGCCAACAAGTTGATTCCATCTACACTGATTTTTCAGCGGCATTTGATAAAATCAATCATCAGATTACTGTCGCAAAATTTGGCCGATTGGGATTCTCTGGATCTTTTCTTCACTGGTTACAGTCCTACTTGAGTGGTCGGGAAATGGCCATTAAGATCGGTGACATCATTTCAACATATTTCCTCGTTACTTCAGGAGTGCCACAAGGTAGCCACTTGGGGCCGCTGATTTTCTTGGTGTACCTTAACGATGTTCATCTACACTTGGAATGCTTCAAACTTTCTTTTGCTGACGATTTCAAGCTGTATTGGATTGTTAATGGCGCTGATGATGCTCTTTTTCTACAATCTCAGCTAGAGCGGTTCACTGAATGGTGTAAAATCAACCGAATGGACCTCAACGCTGCCAAATGCTCGGTTATTTCGTTCTCCCGTCGACGAACTTTGCTTGATTCTGATTACAAAATTGGTGCTGATAGCCTTAAAAAGGAATCGGTAATCAAAGATCTTGGTGTTCTGCTCGATTCCAAGCTTACTTTTAAGGAGCACATTGCTTACATCACCTCAAAAGCCTCAAAAACACTGGGTTTTATCTTCAGGATAGCAAAAAAACTCCAAAGACATTCAATGTCTGAAATTCCTGTATTGTTCTCTGGTGAGATATCCGATACGATTTGTGATCAATTGGATCTGCTACACGAAAATTTGTGCATGAAAATGGGTATTTTTTTATTGGCGCTTGGTGCGATTTGGCTGAACTCCGACCAATTGTTCCATGTTATTTTTCGTGGATTTCACCATTTCACCATAGATCAGTCTATTTTGATGAATACTTTTCGAAAATTCTCACTGATATCGAACTTTGTTGGAAAAATCATTGAAAACAAAATTAAGTCTATATTAGAGGGTTCTTACTCGGGAAATCCCGGGACAAAAATCCCGGGATATCCCGGGATGTGATGCATCCCGGATCCCGGGATATTTTCGCTTGAATCCCGGGATTGCTCGACAATAAAAAATATTCATGATAATAAAACTATTCAAGCTAAATTTAATTATGTTTTGCTTAATTGCACCGTTTCTGGTATGTTAGCATTTCGGCTTTCATTTTCTATTCGATAGGGTTTCATATGGTTGCACATACAACAAGTACACACGATATCTTCTCAATTTGTCGAACATTCATCGATTGATTGCTTCTTTTTTGTTTTTGGAGCGAAAATATAAACTTTACGTACAGTTAGTGTCGAGATAGGCTATGTGGCTTGCCATTAGTCATTCTTAGATTTAAAGACCAATATTGTTCAATAAAATGATTTAATAAAATTTACTCAAAGCGATAACAATTAAGATTTTGATTATTTGTTCAAGGAAAATTTGAATTTTTGTTCGATAGCCTGCGATTCGCAAGGCCGCTTGCGGACACATCAGCTGAAGAAAAGTTTTATGAAAATATTGAGAAAAGTAATGACAATATTGCCGTTGTTTGTGGTCTGCCTAATGTGTATGCACTAGATTCGCACATTAGGTAGTGGAGCATGACGTCACGAATGATTTCGGTTCTCGTCTTTTTGACAGTTCAGAAGTACTTTTCACTGACTCCGAGAACGTTCGAGTTCGTGATTGGTCGGTTGCCCCTGAGTCCAGCAAGAAGAACTACAAATCTGTCAGATTGAGGTTACATACAGACGCTGCAGAACATAATAAGACATCTACCGATCTTTCTTGTGAGGTTGTGGCGCTTTTTCGTTTCGAATTCCACCACATCAGTGGTGAGTTACATTAACTGATCACAAACATATCACTTCGAGGATAGCACCACTTTCTGAATTCGTGATTCTTGAGTTGTTCCGTTGGTAAAAATAATTCGCTCATCATATTGCAAATTTTGCAGAGAAAAACAGTGAGTTTTGCAAGTAAATAGCAAGCGCATGTATTTTTAGTAACTTGTATTTTGTAGCGTGATATTCACTAGGTGCACTAACAAAAATGACAGAAATTTGGAAAGAATTCAAAAAGCTTCCAGGGGAACGCGCGCAATGTCTGAAATGCCCTCAAATTATTTCGTGCAAAGGCGGTTCGACCAGTGGATTGTGGCGGCATCTGGAAAACAAACATAATCTACAGAATCAGAGCGGATCGAATGCTGTTCCGTCTAAGCAGTCCAAAATGATTACTGCCCCAGCTTCAGCACCGTCTGCCAAACAGTCAACGCTAATTCCTTTTCTGAAACGGAAATCGCTCAGCGAAGTTGTATCCCGCTTGGCGGCAACTGACGGCTTTTCTATTTCTGCTATTTGCAAGAGTCAGTTTATTCGACAATCCGTGGCAGAACGAGGGTTTACATTGCCCAAAACTAAGTCAGCGATAATGCAGTTTATCCACGATTTCTTCGAGCAAGCTAAGAAGCAGTCAATTCAGGAATTAACGGAACGAATTAATACACAGAGAGAGTTTGTTATCCTGACAACTGATGAATGGACAAGTTTGGCGAACAAACGGTATTTCAATGTCAACCTTCATTTCGCGGATAGTGCGTTCTACAACTTGGGACTTGTTCGTATTCACGGATCGTTTCCGGCGGACAAAATAAAGCAAGCCGTGGAACAGCTCTTAATTAGTTTTGAAAATGAAGACAAATTTGTAGCAGCAGTTATGTCGGATGGCACCTCAGTTATGGTGAAATTTGGAAAGATGATTCCTTATTTCCATCAGTTGTGCTACAATCGCCATGGGCTGCACCTCGCTGTTCAGGACGTTCTTTATCGAAGTGCCCCAAGTCCTCGTCTAGGACAGAGAAGACGACCTTGTCGGAATCAGAATTTTCAGATGATGATGACGACGATGAGTTTAACGACAACGATGACACTGACGAATCAGATGACGAAGACAATTCATTCACATTCGGTAATATCTTAACTCATATTATTTTGATTTTCCCAATTAATTCTTAAATTTAAATCAGGATTGCAAAAAACTGAATTTGGAGAAACACTCAAACGGATCCGAAACATTGTTCGAATGTTCCGCCGTTCGCCAGTAAAGAACTCAGTGCTTCAGAGAAAGGTTGAAAAACGGTTTGGGAAACAACTTCAACTCCTTCTAGATGTAAAAACTCGATGGAATAGCATTGAAAAAATTCTGGAGCGCTACATAAAACTTCACGATAGTGTTGGGGAAGCGCTCACAGAACTCGATAAGGGTCAAGGTACGTGCATAACCAAAAATGAACTGAACATGATGAAATCCCTATTTGACGCTCTTCAGCCAGTTAGGCTGGTATCGGAGGCCCTGGGGCGTCGTGACGCAACGCTATTGACGGCTGAAGCTAGCCTAGACTTTTTGCTATCTAAACTGAACAGCCAGCAAAACCCATTCGCCTCGAAATTGCACGAGGCAATTCTGAAACGGATAAATGAGCGCCGAAACATCAAGCTTGTCTCGCTTATGAGATGGCTTCAAAGTGGAGGAAGTTCATGCTCTAATTCTCCTGAGCTACCCATTGCTTCCCGTCACCAGCTGATTAAGTTTGTTAAGGCAGAGTGCGGTCGGCTTTATAACCCACCCCCGGATACAATTCCGATCCACATGCCATCATCTGAATCTGCCGGAAACCAGGCAGCATTGCTCAAAAAAGAGTTGGAAGCTATGATCCAGAAACAGGCTGAGACGTCCAATCCTCAACAACGAAAAACACCTAGTCTGGATAATGTTATCAATAAGGAGCTTGCTCTGTTTGAGATAACTGGAGAACTAACATCAAGTCTGGATAAGGTTTTTATGGCTTTGAAGACAATTAAACCCACTTAGATTGACAGCGAGCGGGTGTTCTCTGATTCTGGAAACATCTGCAGTAAGAAGAGGTCTTCATTGTCGGATTCAAGCATCAATGCACTAATATTTCTGAAATCGTATTTCAAACGCGTAGACAAGTGAGAATTCATTCGTGAATCAAACTGAAACACATTTTCCATTTACATGAATTCAATAAATATTTGAAATTGGAGTTTGCAATTATTTTTTATTTTTATCCCGGGATCCCGGGACATCCCGGGATAACGAAAAATTAAATCCCGAATCCCGGGATTTTTTCTAGTCCGGGAAACAAGACCCTCTAGCTCTATATGTCCCATTGCTATATTTTATCGCATAATTGTCTTGCGATAATTATATTCATAATTACCTATGTCAAATTCTGTTATTTTATAAAGTAACGCTCATTGTTGAGTTGTACAAAGTCCCCAGTTTCGAATAATTCAAGTAAGGCGGCAGCTCTGGGATCAGTCCCAGAATCACCCTATGCCGGGTGATGAGCTTTCATGTCCGGCAAGAGGAGGACAGGGTGGCGGAGAATCGTCGAATTTTTGGCTTACATTTCTTATGATGCCCGGTCGATTGCCACAGGGTAAGTAAACGTTTACCACGCTAACTAGAAAACTACCTCGGAGATGGACTCCGATAACTGGGAGGTATTCGTTAAACTGGAGTACATCGAACGGGACATTCCGAAGGACTCCTATCGCCACGGAATGGCGGATATTAGAACCTACCTTAATAGTCCAATTGTACTTTCCTATTAGGACCGGGAGCTAATAGGGACCGATCCATGAGGGACCGATCCATGAAGTCGAATACGACACGATTGACATCCTGTAGGCCAATTATCCATGACGGGCTGCCGTGCGTTAACAGTTCCAGATTGGGAAGGTTATTCCAGAAGCCGTTGATATTCCACTGGAGACAGAAATTTACCTCCAGCGGAAATGTAGAGGTCGGGAAAGGAACAAGTTGGCTACCCTGATCCGATCCAGTGGAAGGTAGGGGCGATGTGCTCGACGTACCAGTCGAGTTGTGCTGGTCAGGGGGAAATAAACCAGGTTGTGTGATGAAATGGTGTCCCCCGGATATATCCGGAGGAGTGCTGTGATCAACAGGAGATTCTTGTGCATCATGTAGGGAAAAACGAAGCGGTGGGCCAAAAGACCCGCAACTCACACCAAACTGATGTCCGTTTTGGGGATGCATGAATGGGATTGGTTGGATATGAAATTCATAATGGGCTTCGAAAGAATTTAAATTTCCAATAGTTTAACGTTGATAATCAATAGTTTCAATGAATTTGAAAAATTGCTGGATAGTTTTCGAATCGATTGTTAAGAAAATCTTGAAAACCCATCGAAGGATAAAGGACGTTTTGTTTTGGCAGGATCCATCCAACCAATATGGCACACAATTCCCGAACGAGGGAAAATGTGTTAGACGAAAAGTAAACAAACAGGATTCACCCCACCATAGATGATCCGCAGCACTTTTATTTTCAAAACTCCAAGTGCGCGTTGGTCCTCCACGAGCATCGTGCTCGTGCAGGTCTCGTGTCCGTAGAAGTCTACCGGTCTAATGAGCGTTTTGTAGATAGTCAGTTTGGTACGGCAGCAAACTCTATTCGATCGGAGCATCTAGCGGAGTTCAACGTACGATTTCCTACCGCGATCCATCTTCGAATTTCTCTGCTAGTATCGTGTTCGGCGGTCATCAGTAAGAATTTTCCACTTTTTTTATTAATTCGAATTATGTCAATATGATTGAGGTTTTCTACAATTTTCGGATGGCAATGTTTTCTACGGCCAATTCCTATTTTTATTACCACTGAATCTGACGATTTGGGTTAGGTGTAGAATACTTTCAATTATTAACTTGGAAATCTTATCTGGAGTTGATGGACTAAGTTTCAGTTAGCACGAACAAACACCTAATACCAAAGAAAATGCTGGTTCGCACTTCGTACATCAACATTTGCCCCATCTCACAGTAAAATACATAAAGAAAAAAAAAACAAAATCATGGTCCATTTTTTTGTGTTTGACCAAGGGCCATCCACGCTTTTACCCGTCCGTAATCACATCATCTGCCATACCATGATGATGGCTGACCGGCCATCATCATCAGCACTGTGTGCGCTTTCAATCCCGACAACCGCCATCCGGCAGTCAGAGTGCTTGAATTGAAAGTGGCATTGTCCGGGACGACGACGGAGAATGCACAAAGAACGAACGCGGTTTCTGTGACAAATCGAATGTGATGGGGTGTAAAATTTTCCACCCCACCAGTCAGTTGCCATCGAATGCACTTTGGATACTCTTTGACAGTGTCACTGAAACGAGGGGATATTCTTTTCAACGCGTGTTGTGTTCGAGCTTACCGGTTGAGGCCTTCATCAAACTTTCAAATCCCCACTTGAGCTTTTTTTTCCTGTTCTGTTTTAGTACTCTTGTGCGCAAACTTTGAACGGTTTAGAATTGGATGGCTATGCATACAAACATGAGTTTTGTAAATCGTACATTCCCATCCAGGGATGAAGAAAAAAAGTGATCCAACTTCTCTCCAAATGCCATCAATTTTAGCCGGCGCACCTGATCTGGTCTGGTGTCACTTCACCGCAAACAAACTTTCCATGGTGCGACTTGGAAAGTTTTTTCCTGCTCGTCAAACTCCAGGGGAAATCTTTCGCAGCGACCGTAATGGAAGTAATGGTGACATAAAACCTCGCATAAAACAAACGTAACGATGGCCTTTTGTCGCTTTTGATGGCTGATGAAACACTTCAGCGCGGTTGTGATTTGGGACTTCCGGGCGATGTAGTATAATTTTTCATCGTCAGTGCAGTCGTTGCCACGATATGTGCGGAGATGGAGTGGCAACTAGTTGCTAAGAAATGGAAATCAAAAAAGGGTTGATGATCTGTTTGCTGGAAAAGCAATGGATGGAGGCAAAGCGTATGTATAGGCGCATTTTTAGTACAAGGCACAATATGCTTAATTTTAACAGTTTAACGTTTTGAGGAGAATTAAGTAAGAAGCATGTGTTGCAACGTGGATTACTATCGAGGAGGCACCAGATATCTATCTTATTTCAAATTTGTTACCAAACCTTCACACATCTACACTACGAGGTTTACAAGCCAAGTTACCATTTTTGCATTAATCCGAGAGGCGAACACATTATGCCCACTCAATAGCGGGTCTGGCAGTAATATCCTACAAAAAGATTTTTTTCCGAAACTGAAGCCTATGTCTGTCACATTATTCCTGTGAAGCAGTATGTCCAGTTCTGTGGTACCCTGACGAGACGATTAGTAACAGGTGACGCCATATAAAGCGTTTTTCACGCCTATCGTAATCCCGACACAGTATTCACTTTTGGATGCTTTCTCCACACTATATGTATGTCCGAATTGAATCTCTTGTCAATACTTTTTTCTACAGAATTTGAACTGCATCTTTAACAGCGCACACTCATCTTCCGTACATATATAAAGCCGGAACCCAGCGTTTCTGGCTTTGACAGCAACATTTGTTTATGGGTCTTCCAAAGGTCTGTAAGCTTCTAAGTAATATTTTCGGTTTTACTACAATCTTGATAATCATTATTTATTTGCTCTTGACTATTCTTGACTTGACTATTGACTTGACTATACTTTCTTTCACTGAAATGAAAAAATCCTTATCCAAATACGAGCCAATATGTTCGGTCGAATGCAACAACTAGGTCTAGATCGGCGACCAGGTGTATAAAAACTGACCAGTGACCATCTTTATCCATATTTTCCAGATCCTGACCCTTGTTATAACCAGAGTCAGAGCCCAGTACCTACTTTTTGCCACTTTAACAATTTGCCATCCTGCATAATATTCTGAATCCATCTGATGCAACACCGGGGGAATCTTTTCGGCTTTTTCAATCGGCTCACAAATCCTTCGAAAAACCACAAAAACTCGGGTGATTCCCTTCCCCCAAGTCGAATTATTGCCCACGTAGAATTCTCCGAGTTCCGAGATGCAAATTTTCTAAGTTCCATGTGGCATACTGTCCGAGATTTGAATTTGAATTTGATACAATAAGGAACTTGTATAACTTGTTCTACCATTTTTTGTTCATTTCGACGCGAGAAGAACTCCGAGATATTTTTCTTTATTCCGTAAAACTACAAATGTTATGTGGAATGTCTCATTGGGCCCGATTGAAAGTGTTCAAAATTACCAAGGAAACAAGATTTGCTTTTCCTTTTCGAATGTGTTCTTAAGAACGTCCCCTAGTCTGCGCTGGTTTCGTATTCCGACCGAAGAGAAGTTAAGATCTTATATCCTACTTCTCATTTCTTACTTCTCACATATCAATATAAAAATAGAAGTGATAAATGAGAATAATGAGTGAGAAGTGAGGAGTCAGATGATTCACTCCTCACTTTTCTCTCTTTTATTTCTATTTTCTAATTTCTCACTTCAACTTTTCACAGTGGAAAGGAAGAAGTAAGAAATGAGGAGTCACTTCTCACTCCTAAATTTCTTACTCCTCACTTCTCACTGTGAAAAGTGAGAAGTAAGAAGTGAAGATGTTGAATGAATCCAATCCAAATCCAATCCAAATCCAATCCAAATCCAATCCAAATCCAATCCAAATCTAATCCAAATCCAATCCAAATCCAATCCAAATCCAATCCAAATCCAATCCAAACCAATCCAAACCAATCCAAATCCAACCAAACCAATCCAAACCAATCCAAACCAATCCAAACCAATCCAAATCAATCCAAATCCAATCCAAACCAATCAAACCAATCCAAACCAATCCAAACCAATCCAAACCAATCCAAACCAATCCAAACCAATCCAAACCAATCCAACCAAACCAAACCAATCCAAACCAATCCAAACCAAACCAAACCAATCCAAACCAATCCAAACCAATCCAAACCAATCCAAACCAATCCAAACCAACCAAACCAATCCAAACCAACCAAACCAATCCAAACCAATCCAAACCAATCCAAACCAATCCAAACCAATCCAAACCAATCCAAACCAAACCAAACCAACCAAACCAACCAAACCAATCCAACCAACCAATCCAAACCAACCAAACCAATCCAAACCAACCAAACCAACCAATCCAACCAAACCAACCAACCAAACCAACCAAACCAATCCAAACCAATCCAAACCAATCCAAACCAATCCAAACCAACCAAACCAATCCAAACCAACCAAACCAATCCAAACCAATCCAAACCAATCCAAACCAACCAAACCAATCCAAACCAAACCAAACCAATCCAAACCAATCCAAACCAATCCAAACCAATCCAAACCAATCCAAACCAATCCAAACCAATCCAAACCAACCAAATCCAATCCAAACCAATCCCAAACCAATCCAAACCAATCCAAACCAATCCAAACCAACCAAACCAATCCAAACCAATCCAAACCAATCCAAACCAACCAAACCAACCAAACCAACCAAACCAATCCAAACCAACCAAACCAATCCAAACCAATCCAAACCAACCAAACCAATCCAAACCAATCCAAACCAATCCAAACCAATCCAAACCAATCCAAACCAATCCAAACCAATCCAAACCAACCAAACCAATCCAAACCAATCCAAACCAATCCAAACCAATCCAAACCAACCAAACCAACCAAACCAATCCAAACCAATCCAAACCAATCCAAACCAATCCAAACCAATCCAACCAATCCAAACCAACCAAACCAAACCAAACCAATCCAAACCAATCCAAACCAATCCAAACCAATCCAAACCAACCAAACCAATCCAAACCAATCCAAACCAATCCAAACCAATCCAAACCAATCCCAAACCAACCAAACCAACCAAACCAATCCAAACCAATCCAAACCAATCCAAACCAACCAAACCAATCCAAACCAATCCAAACCAATCCAAACCAATCCAAACCAATCCAAACCAATCCAAACCAATCCAAACCAATCCAAACCAATCCCAAACCAATCCAAACCAAACCAAACCAAACCAATCCAAACCAACCAAACCAACCAAACCAATCCAAACCAATCCAACCAATCCAAACCAATCCAAACCAACCAAACCAACCAAACCAATCCAAACCAACCCAAACCAATCCAAACCAATCCAAATCCAATCCAAACCAAACCAAACCAATCCAAACCAATCCAAACCAATCCAAACCAATCCAAACCAATCCAAACCAATCCAAACCAATCCAAACCAATCCAAACCAATCCAAACCAATCCAAACCAATCCAAACCAATCCAAATCCAACCAAACCAATCCAAACCAATCCAAACCAATCCAAACCAATCCAAACCAACCAAACCAAACCAATCCAAACCAATCCAAACCAATCCAAACCAATCCAAACCAATCCAAACCAATCCAAACCAACCAAACCAACCAAACCAATCCAAACCAATCCAAACCAACCAAACCAACCAAACCAACCAACCAAACCAACCAATCCAAACCAATCCAAACCAATTCAAACCAACCAAACCAATCCAAACCAATCCAAACCAATCCAAACCAATCCAAACCAATCCAAACCAATCCAAACCAATCCAAACCAATCCAAACCAATCCAAACCAACCAAACCAATCCCAAACCAATCCAAACCAATCCAAACCAATCCAAACCAATCCAAACCAATCCAAACCAACCAACCAAACCAATCCAAACCAATCCAAACCAATCCAAACCAATCCAAACCAATCCAAACCAATCCAAACCAATCCAAACCAATCCAAACCAATCCAAACCAACCAAACCAACCAAACCAATCCAAACCAACCAAACCAATCCAAACCAATCCAAACCAACCAAACCAATCCAAACCAATCCAAACCAATCCAAACCAATCCAAACCAATCCAAACCAATCCAAACCAACCAAACCAATCCAAACCAATCCAAACCAATCCAAACCAACCAAACCAACCAAACCAATCCAAACCAATCCAAACCAACCAAACCAACCAAACCAATCCAAACCAACCAAACCAAATCCAACCAAACCAATCCAAACCAAACCAAACCAATCCAAACCAACCAAACCAATCCAAACCAACCAAACCAATCCAAACCAATCCAAACCAATCCAAACCAATCCAAACCAACCAAACCAATCCAAACCAACCAAACCAATCCAAACCAATCCAAACCAATCCAAACCAATCCAAACCAACCAAACCAACCAAACCAACCAAACCAACCAAACCAATCCAAACCAATCCAAACCAATCCAAACCAATCCAAACCCAACCAATCCAAACCAATCCAAAACCAATCCAAACCAATCCAAACCAACCAAACCAATCCAAAAACCAACCAAACCAATCCAAACCAATCCAAACCAATCCAAACCAACCCAAAACCAAACCCAAACCAACCCAAACCAATCCAAACCAATCCAACCAACCAAACCAATCCAAACCAATCCAAACCAATCCAAACCAATCCAAACCAATCCAAACCAATCCAAACCAACCAAACCAATCCAAACCAACCAAACCAATCCAAACCAATCCAAACCAATCCAACCAACCAAACCAATCCAAACCAATCCAAACCAATCCAAACCAATCCAAACCAACCAAACCAATCCAAACCAATCCAAACCAATCCAAACCAACCAAACCAATCCAAACCAACCAAACCAATCCAAACCAATCCAAACCAATCCAAACCAATCCAAACCAATCCAAACCAATCCAAACCAATCCAAACCAACCAAACCAATCCAAACCAATCCAAACCAATCCAAACCAATCCAAACCAAACCCAAACCAAACCCAACTCCAACCCAAACCAATCCAAACCAATCCAAACCAATCCAAACCAATCCAAACCAATCCAAACCAACCAAACCAATCCAAACCAATCCAAACCAATCCAAACCAACCAAACCAACCAAATCCAACCAATCCAAACCAAACCAATCCAAACCAATCCAAACCAACCAAACCAACCAAACCAATCCAAACCAATCCAAACCAACCAAACCAACCAACCAATCCAACCAACCAAACCAATCCAAACCAATCCAAACCAATCCAAACCAATCCAAACCAACCAAATCCAATCCAAGTCCAATCCAAGTCCAATCCAAACCAATCCAAACCAACCAAACCAATCCAAACCAACCAAACCAATCCAAACCAATCCCAAACCAATCCAAACCAATCCAAACCAATCCAACCAATCCAAACCAATCCCAAACCAACCAAACCAACCAAACCAATCCAAACCAATCCAAATCCAATCCAAACCAACCAAACCAACCAAACCAATCCAAACCAACCAAACCAATCCAAACCAACCAAACCAATCCAAACCAATCCAAACCAATCCAAACCAATCCAAACCAATCCAAACCAATCCAAACCAATCCAAACCAATCCAAACCAATCCAAACCAACCAAACCAACCAAACCAACCAAACCAATCCAAACCAATCCAACCAATCCAAACCAATCCAAACCAATCCAACCAATCCAAACCAATCCAAACCAATCCAAACCAATCCAAACCAATCCAAACCAATCCAACCAATCCAAACCAATCCAAATCCAATCCAAACCAATCCAAACCAATCCAAACCAATCCAAACCAATCCAAATCCAATCCAAACCAATCCAAATCCAATCCAAACCAATCCAAACCAATCCAAACCAATCCAAACCAATCCAAACCAATCCAAACCAATCCAAACCAATCCAAACCAACCAAACCAATCCAAACCAATCCAAACCAATCCAAACCAATCCAAACCAATCCAAACCAATCCAAACCAACCAAACCAATCCAAACCAATCCAAACCAACCAAACCAATCCAAACCAACCAAACCAATCCAAACCAATCCAAACCAACCAAATCCAACCAAACCAATCCAAACCAATCCAAACCAATCCAAACCAACCAACCAATCCAAACCAATCCAAACCAACCAAACCAATCCAAACCAATCCAAACCAATCCAAATCCAATCCAAACCAACCAAACCAATCCAAACCAATCCAAACCAATCCAACCAACCAACCAATCCAAATCCAATCCAAATCAATCAAATCAACCAAATCAATCCAATCCAATCCAAACCAATCCAAATCCAATCCAAATCCAATCAAACCAATCCAAACCAATCCAACCCAATCAATCAAATCCAATCCAAATCCAATCCAAATCCAATCCAAATCCAATCCAAATCCAATCCAAATCCAATCCAAATCCAATCCAAATCCAATCCATATCCAATCCAAATCCAATCCAATCCAAATCCAAATCCAATCCAAATTGTGAGATTTGAATCTTTCCGGGTAACAGGAATGCAGTACTTTTTTGGCGCCACTTCTACTCTGGACCAGTCCATTTGTCCGTGTCGTGAATCCCCCAGTGTCGTCGTTGATGGGCCAGTAACAACAACAATAAATGAATAATGGAAAATCTAAAAAAAGATTCTGTGTGGATTCTGGAAGCAGAATACCACAGTAGATATCGGCACAGTAGCGGTTAAGTAACACAGAGTGCCTACCAAATAAAGAAAAGAATTAAAAAAAAGCAAAAAATGATGAGTGATCAGCAAAATGTGGGACGTCTTACTGCTTACTCATCATTTCTTTCTTTTGTTTTCTCATTTCTCACTTGGCACATTTCATTTCTCACTTCCACTTTTCACAGTGAGAAGTGGGAAATAGAAAATGAAAGAGACATCAAACGGCATTTACGGCCAAATGACCTACTCGGGCTGACCTGTTAGGCCATATTACTCGTTCTACTAAACGTCATATTCGACTAAACGGCATTTTCGTCAAAATAACCTGTTTGGCCAAATGACCTTTTCTGTCAAATGACTTATTTGACAAATGACTTATTCCAAATATTTTATTCGGCCAAATGAAAGGAAATATGGATTAAAAATCTATTAGAGATTTTCGAGATTGAAAAACCAAAACATTATTCAAGTAATCAGTGTGTTACTCCTAACGAGCGTCACTAGCAGCGGTATCCGACAATGGGTCTGAGCAATATTCGCTGGAACATTCATGCCAGGCACCAGTCACCGAACACCAATGCATGAAAAATATGTTTGCACTGCAACTTCGATCGTATCAAAAGCCAGCTTTACCAGCCAGCCGTGAACCTGAAGCTACAAATGGAAAGCGGATACTACATTAGTTGATAGATGAATAACATGATCAACATCAATCAGTTTTATGAGCATTTCGCGGTCCTGCGTCAGATTTTACCGTGAAATCTCGCTTAACTTTTCAAAAGGACCTAAGTAACATTTTTTTCATGAATTAATTTGAATACAGCAATCAATAGCCTTAATGTTGTTCTGTTGATTGCGCTATTCAAATTAAATCATGAAAAAAATGTTACTTAGGTCCTTTTGAAAAGTTAAGCGAGAAATCCTCTCTGCGGTAAACGTAACGTAGAACATGAACTTGGAGCTGGGGTGAATTAAAAACGACGAGGTAAATAAATTAATCTCAGCTCGGCAAATGTGAAGATCGAATAATAATTCCTTTGGGAACTTCCAGGCCATCCCTGTGACATACGATAAAAATACATCGTATTTAAGGCTCCCCCAGACCTAAGCGATTTCATCGCCGCGACGGCGACAACTAGTCGCCGCGATTCTATCGCTGGGTCGTTGCAGGCAATGTTCCATTTACCCTTCCATACCAGCGACGACAGTATCGTAGTCGCCAAGCGATAGAATCGCGTCGCGACTGTTGCGTCGCGTGTGTTTGGGGGAACCTTTACTTGTTGGAAGAATGGAAAATCACTACACTGCCAAAAATATCTGTATAAGATATATGTGTCGCCGTTATAAATTTTTGCAATAGCTCCACCCTAATATAATCGATATAGAACCACACATAAATTAAATAATTGCTAATTTGAGATCACACATAAAGTTTATTTGGATATATATTTTATTAGTAGTTCGCGTGGAGAATGGTTATGTGTGCGCTGATATACATCATAAGTAAAATCTATGGATTTTTGCCAATAAATATGTGTGGATTTTTAGTAGTGTAGCACCGTCAAAAAAATCAGTGTATGAAGTGCTTGTTGATTGCATGGTTTTCAACTTGTACGAATCAATAAAAAAAATCACTTTTAATTAATTTAAATTCTGTACCATTTGTCACCTATTTTTGAATTGCAATCACCGAACAATCGTCGGTTAATCAAATTTTACGCCCTGCCGAGTGCAAACAAGCGAAACACTCACAATTTGAGGGATATTTCATGCGACCTGAATGACACCCAGCGTTGCCATGTAGGGGGCAAAATTCTTCACATCTCATCCGCACCAAGCGCAAAGGTTAGGGACTGTGTTTGCGGTGGGCGAGCTTTATTAAATTTAATACAACCCGGTTATGTGTGGTCCATTTTCCCCGAGAGAGAGATATGTGGCGTCGGGGTGGCAGAGTTCAGCTTTGCGGTAGGTTCATTAAATGTGAATTCCACCCAGCCGGTGACATTGCATTCCTGCTGCCAGCAGGGTGGCACGACGGACATACCTTCCATGGGGCGCTGTTGCTGGATCCGAGCAGAGCAGGGCTAAGTGGGCACAGGTTAACCGCATCATATCACATCAGAGGATCTCATTCCGGGAAATCGACCCGAACAATAGTGAGCCAATCTGTGGGTTCCGATTCACGGGAAATGTAACACAATTTGCGAGCTAATTCATTTTGTGACAGAGCATTGATTAAATTCGCAAATTTCGATAATCAACCGCAAAGGGGCATTTATCCCACATTGAATGCTGTTGGGTGGTATTACAATGGTCTCCATGGAATGCCTCCACCCGTTGCTGTGCCCGGTTACACCTAAATTCGAATGACTTTTACGTTGAGGTACGCCCCACGCGGTTTGCCGCATTCATCCCAGTAGATGTCGGAACCATGTGCTGCGGCATTATACAAATTATGAGTTTGTATGTGCGAGGGTGCTGTGCTTCACTCATATTTTATAATCGAAGCACTTGGTTCCACTGCGGCAACCAACCGGCAACTGCTTCGGTGCGGTGACGGGGACCCGACTAGTCCATTAAAAAGCTGGTCCCCAACGACAGCACAACCGGCAACAGTCAACAATATATGCTCCGTTCATAACCGAACCGAACTCCGGGGTCCCCAAAACGACACACTGGAGAACGGTTGGTTACTAGTAGTGTACTCTGTTAGTCAGCCTCGCCTCCGCCGGCACACCTCAGGATCCGTGAGGGACTAAACCGTCGTCGCTTTCTGCATTTGCCAGCGCCAACCAACCAACCAACCGAGGCACCAGCCACGAGGACGAGAGCAAAGTTCATCTGATGTTATAAATTCAAAATTGAAACTCGACAGAAACCGGCTGGCAAGCGTCAACTGACTGAGCTCGAACAAAATAAGGCAAAATTATGGAGTGGGAGGACCTTCGCCGTCCTCTGGGCCCAGTATTTACTGCACACGGTATATGGAAGGAATTTGACCTTCTTACCTGTGCATCTTTTAAAGGCTCCCTTTGTCCGGTCTTTTGATAGATTTAAAGTTAAAATTAGTACGACTGCATGGTTCGCTTGATCATGTCTAATTTTCATAGAACTGCAATGTACGAAAGTAGAGCAGTTGCCAGCACTAACATTAAAATTAGTTAATTATTCAAATTTCTACCAATTATGCAGTTCATCAACTTAGTATTACTAACTCATTCAGACTAATTGAATTCATTATGTTTAATATTTAATCATAACAATCAATTTGTTCAATGTGATCGAATTAATTAAGGCAAGTTTGTTCAATTAGGTGAATTTATAAATTTGTTCAGCTATGATTTCACAGAGACGAATCTGTCCTCGCATACCCGCGCACTTTGTTCTCGAGTGTTAATTAATTTTTCACGTCTTCCTCGTTTATTTCATTGATCCACAAGACGTGCCGTGCCGGGTACGATGAAGACAGTTGAGAAAAGCAGTCACAACGTGCCCTTGTTGAGCTGACGCGTGCTGTAGAAATGGCAATCGACTCTCGGCAAAATAGTTCTTGGGATTCCGTAGATGGATTTTATCTTTTGCGAGCCTTTGAATTTGAGAAACATTTTCTTTGATTGAATGGTTTGAACACAGCTATGAGACTCCTATTTTCATCCCATCAAAAACAAAGCAATGAAAAGGAATTTAAAGCCTGTGCAGTGTCAAAGTTGTCCCAATTTTGCTTAGTATGCAGCTGCCCATCATAAATCACGTAGCTCATTCAGATTTCGGAAAGCTTCTTCACCTGGTCGATCTACTTCGCTCGATACCCACCTCGCCTTCTTGTTCCAGTGGGATCAGTATCGAAATCATTTTCACCGTGGTTTTAATCTCACCAGAAGATACCAAAGTCTCCTGCTTAAATAACAGATTTATATCATGTTGTGTTATTGTGTTCAACAGTTTTCCAACAGGCAGTCAACCCTCTAAGCCCCGGGACGAACGGATCAAATGGCTCGCATTCAGCACCTGATCGTCGGAATACTTCGCGGTTTCGTTTGTGCTCAATGGCTATGTTTTTGCCCTGATACATTTTCAAACCGAAATTTTTGTTCAGGTCTTAGTTATTGCTAAAAATAAGTGTGCGCGGGGTGTTTTTTCCTGTAATTCGAACATCTTTCAATATTCTGGACGTGTTCATGCCCAAAATTTATCAAATCAACCATCAAACCAACCCAAAGTTATTTGTAAAGATTTTTAGTCGATTCCCATGTTTTCACCATTTGAGTAGGGCAGGATTGACTGAATTCAGAACCGCATTCAGTGGTTAGAATGGTAGAGTATGGGCTAAACATTCAATTACAATGAAATTTGCATGCGGTAATAAGCATGCGTCTGCACAAACTTTACAAATCAGGATTTTCAAATATTTCATTAGCAATTGAAATTTACCTTCTGAAATTCTTATCAGAGCCGGATTTAGGGGTCAAAATGGGGGTGACCAGGGGCATATCACCAATTGCAATGAAACTGGGCATGTGACTGCTCAAACTTCATAAACACATCAGGAGCTCAAAGAATTCTTTTTTAATTTGAAATTGACCTTCTGAGATTTTGTCCAGGACCGCATACAGGGGTGAAAATGGGGTGAGCAGGTGAGCATATCACCAATTGCAATGAAACTGGGCAAAATGACATTATGCCAAATGGCGCTATGCCAAATGACTTCATGACAAATGACCCGCTCCCACTTTTTTGTATTTGTTTTTTGCATTTTGTTATAATGCAAAAAAAACTATTAAATACAAATTACGCGGAAAAAAAATTAAATTACGTTTCGTAAAATTTCGAATCAAATGAACCTCGATTTCGTTTCGAAGTCTCGGAAGTAAATCAGAATTTCGTTTCGTTTCGAACCAATTTCGTTTCGTTTCGTTTCGTCAGGAAAAATTGTGTTATCGCATACCCTTAGTGGAAATGTTCTGATAGATTTAGACTGACGATAGACATTTTTCTGAAGGACGGACAAACGAAGCGGCAGAACTACTTCTGAGAAAGGGATCACACCCGTCATTGACTTATTCCAAAAAAACGCCTGCATCCAAAAAGAGCATGTTGATTCCATTTGCTTGATTTCGGACAAACAGCTACTTTTGAAGAATGGATTAAATCCAAGATTGACTGAATCCGGGCAAATGCCTACTATCAAAGAAGGAATCACTTCCACCATTGTCAACGCCCGGGGTAAGACAATGGTGGAAGTGAGGATTACGCCTACATTCAAAGGACGAATCGCACCTACCATTGCAGTATTCTGAACAAACTTCAATTTCCACAAATATAATCATCTTTACTTTAAAAAAGGGATCGAATCCCCCATCGCCTTATTGTGGGCAAACGCCTACTTTTTAAAAAGGTATCACATCCACCATTGCTTTAATCCAGGCAAATGCATAGTTTTAAAGAAGGAATTACATCCACCATTGCCCTAATCCGTGCAAAAAGTGATCGCATCCACACTTTCCTTAATCCAAGCAAGCGCCTAGTTTTAATGAATGGATCACATCAACCATCCAGATGAGCACCTACTTTTAAAGAAAGGGTCACATTCACCATCGCCATATGCCAAGCACACACCTACATTTAAAAAAGAGATCATATCCATGGTAGTAATTCGAACAAATGAATACTTGTCAAGAAGGAATTATAAGGAATTATTAACATCCACCGTTGCCTTAATCCAAGCAAGCGCCTACTATTAAACAAGGGATCACATCACCATTTTTCTTAATCAGGGCGAGCGCCTACTTTTAAAGGAGGGTCATATCCACCATCACCTAGGGCCGGACATACGTCTTTTTTTAAGAAAAGATCACATCCACCTTTACCTTAATTCGGGCAATCACATACTTTTAAAAAAGAAATTGCATCCACCATTGTCTTAATCCTGGCAAACGCCTACTTTTACAGAAGAAATCACATCCATCATTGTCTTAACCAGGGAATTCCGATGGATCCTTTATTTCCAATGTCGAGAAAACATTTATCATTGCTTCGGTGGGTCTGAGGATGTGCCGGTTGACGTAAAAATGGACGGCCTACTCTAACCCGGGGTCATCAAGTCGTTGATGACCAGCCACGAGGAAGGCGGCGGCCAGAAAATGGAGGTGATCACGGACATTACGGACGTGATTATGTCTTTTCTGGACAACCGTTGCAGATATAGTAGGGACTTCAAACAGGCCGTACTAACCCTCTGCTCGGTGATGGTAGAGGCGAAGTCGGAGTGGAGCTCCCTACCCAAGCAACACCTCTTGTTTCTCAGTGAGTAACAACAACTGTGGTGTGACTTACTAAAGGTCTGACTTATGCACAAAGCGTCGTATTTGGAACTCCTTTGTGACACAAAAGCGCAAGAGGTGGAGCCTATTTTGCAACATCTTGCGGCTACAATGAAAATATAAAACCCAAAAACAAACCGGAAATCGAACCATGGACTTTGAGATTTGCAACCTTCTACTATAACCATCACACCAACAATTCTATTTGGAGATTTTGCCACAAGTGCAGTACATAAACAACAAAGTCATTTGTAACTTCATTGTACCTTATACGGAACATGCAGGGGACTGTCAAAATAAAATACCACAAACACCTATTTGAAAGATGTTGCGCGTGCTGCTTGGGTAGTAGAGGCCAGTAAGGATGCAGAACGGAAGATTCGTCTCCTTACTGAGGAAAAGGAGTTGGCGATAAGTCAGGCGGCGAAGGTCAGTGAGGAGGCTGAATCAAAGATTCGTCGCCCTCACCGATGAGAAGCGGTTGGGCGAGAGCCATACCGCAGAACTTCAAAAACGCATGGCCATTAGCGGAGCAACTCCGAAGCTAAGTAAGGTCGTGCAGGCCGACCTGAATGAAGCTAAATCGAAACCAGTTCCTCCACTAGGGAAGGAAACTGTATCACGCCTGTATCAGAGGGTCGTGCAAATTGCTGATCCTAAGGAACAGAGGAAGTCAGTGCCTCCACCTAGGAGGACAACTGAAGTTCGCCGGAACGATGAACAACCTTGGACTGTAGTTGTAAATCCCAAGAAGACGAAGCGACATTGTCAAGTCTGATGATAAAAGCTATGCCGATGTCTTGAAGGCCATGAGGAGCTATAATAAGCTTACTGGCCTAGGAGGCGACGTCAACTGCATCCGTCGAACGCGGAAAGGCGAGATAATTCTCGTCCTAAAGCGGGATGCTGCTCAGAAGAGTGCTGAGTATAAAAAGTTGACAGAGGAGGTACTGGGTGATGGGGTTCAAGTGAGAGCCCTATGCCCAGTATCGGTCATCCAGTGCCGCGGCTTGGTTGAATAACCGAAGCTGCGGACCTGGTGGACGCGCTGAGAGATCAGTGCAACGTCCAACTCCAGGAATCCGAGATTCGGTTACGTAATAGCTTTGCTGGGATGCAGGTTGCCACATTCCAAGTGCCTCTGGCTGATGCCAAGAAGGTACTAGATAAGGCTAAGCTGAAGGTGGGCTGGTCGGTATGCTCGTTGAGCATAATCCAGCCACCTCAGTCCTGCTATAGGTGCCTCGGCTACGGTCATAAATCCTTTGACTGTCGGGGTCCCGATTGTAGTAAGCTATGTCGCAGGTGTGGAGCTGAAGGCCACAAAGCTTGCACCTGTCAGGCTGTACCGTGGTGTTTGATCTGTCCCTCTAATACAGACAACAGACACCTCACCGGTGCACAGGCCTGTCCGGCCCCTAGAAGGGTCCAGACATGCAAGTAACACAGCTAAACTTAAACCACTGCGAGGCAGCGCAAGCGCTGCTACAACAGTCAGTTACTGAGTGTAAAGCTGATTGCCTTGCCTTGCCTTGCTGTCCGATTCATATCGCATCCCTGCTGGAAACGGCAGTTGGGTTGCTGACAAGTCCGGATCGGTGGCAATCTGGACTTGCGGGCGGTTCCCCATTCAGGAGATAATATCATCTCCTAACGATGAGGGTTTCGTTATAGCAAAGGTAAACGGAGTTTACTTTTGTAGCTGTTACTATCCTCCTAGATGGAGTATAGGGCAGTATACTAGCGTAGTGGACACTCTTGCGGTCAAACTAACTGGTCTAAAACCGTTAGTAGTAGCAGGGGACTTCAACGCGTGGGCGGTGGACTGGGGATCCCGGTTCACCAACGCTAGAGGTCATATTCTACTAGAGTCTCTAGCGGGACTTAATGTAGTCCTGCTGAATGATGGCCAAGTGTCAACATTCAGAGGACCGAACGGTGAATCATGCATCGAAGTGACCTTCTGCAGCGCGGGATGGACGTTGAATCCGGATTGGAGAGTACATGAAGGGTATACAGCTAGTGACCATCAGGAACTTCGTTTTATGGTTAGCTATCCCCCACTGGATCTAGAGCTACGAGAAAGGTCAGAGGTGCTGACCAAGGATGGCGCACCTCACAGTTCGATCGAGAACTGCTGATTGAATCATTACAGTGGGAAGATCGGACCTTGAACCTTAATGGTGACGAGTTGACCGATGTCTTGACACGAGCTTGCGACATGGCTATGCCAAGGAAGTGTAAGCCATATGGGAACCGCAAACCAGCGTACTGGTGGACTGACGCGATAGCTGAACTTCGTAGATCTTGCCTTAAAGCCAAAAGAAGACTACGACGTGCAAGAAACGAGGTTGATCGACTTGATAGACGCCGGACATTCCAGACAGCAAGCAGAGCTCTAAACTACGAAATAAAGTGTAGTAAAAGAGCATGCTTTGAAAGGCTGTGCAGTATGGCAAACAACACTCCATGGGGGGATGCTTGCAGGATAGTGATGGCTAAAACAAATAGCATACCTCCTGAGAGATCTCCGGAGATGTTAGCTAGGATCGTTGAAGGGCTGTTCCCGAAGCATGATTCACCAGACTGGCCTGATACACCGTATGGGTCAGTTGACGTGGTCCCGTTAGTGACTATCGAAGAGCTTATCGAAACCGCAAGAGGTTTTAAGCTAAATAAGGCACCAGGTCCGGATGGTATTCCGAACCTGGTACTTAAACACGCGATTCTTGCCGCTCCAGATATGTTCAGGAGCTGCCTCCAACGTTGTCTGGATGAAGGAAACTTCCCAGATCGTTGGAAATGACAGGAATTGGTGCTATCGCCCAAGTCTGGGAATTCCCCGGGAGAACCTTCAGCATACAGACCGATTTGCCTCCTCGACGGAGCTGGTAAGCTGCTTGAGAGAGTTATTCTGAACAGATTGTCGACCTATACCGAGCGTACTGGTGGGCTATCAAACAACAAGTATGGCTTCCGTAAAGGTCGTTCCACCGTCGAAGCAATTCGATCGGTAACGGATACGGCCAAGATAGCGAGAGGTTTGAACAGGCGAGGTATTAGATACTGCGCATTGATTACACTTGATGTAAACAATGCTAGCTGGGCAGCTATTGCTGACTCCCTGCACCGATTGAGAGTTCCGGATTACCTGTGCAGGATACTGAAAAGTTATTTTCAGAATAGGGTGCTGATATACGACACGGATGCTGGTCAAAAGTCGATTGTAGTGTCTGCGGGTGTTCCACAGGGGTCGATCCTCGGACCGGTTCTGTGGAATATTATGTACGACGGAGTATTATGCTTAAGTCTCCCGGCCGGTGTGAAAATAGAAGGCTTCGCGGATGACGTAATGCTAGTGGTCGCAGGCGACACTATCGGCGAAGTCGAACTAAAGGCTTCATACGCGATTTGCAGAGAAGAGGAATGGCTCAACTCGAGGCGGCTATCTCTTGCACATCACAAGAGAAGTTGTGGTGGTGCATAACTGCCATGGGTTGCAGTAAGCGAGGATAAGAGTAGGGATCTGCACAGTTAACTCCGTGAGGTCTCTTAAGCATCTGGGCGTGATGATCGACGATAAGCTCAATTTTACGAGCCACGTCGATTATGCATGTCAGCGGGCTTCATTGGCGATAAAATCTTTATCACGAATGATGTCCAACAGATCGGCGGTGCATAGTCAAGTGCGTAGGTTGATAGCGGGCGTAGCATTGTCTATCATCCGTTATGGTGTGCCGGCATGGGCCGTAGCACTAAAGGCCAAGTATAATGTAAAGAAATTGATCAGAGTACACCGGCTGATGTGCCTACGTGTCGCGAGCGCATATCGCACCATATCATATGAGGCGGTGTGCGTTATAGCTGGATGATGCCGAGAGAAATACTACTAGTGGAAGATGTGGAGTGGTATAACGAAAGGGACTCGGTGCAAGTGCGACGTGTCAAGAGAGCAGCCTCGCTGTTCAAATGGCAAAGAGCATGAGACACCGCAGTCAAAGGTCGTTGGACCCACAGACTGATTCCGGATGTGTCCAACTGGGTCGATAGAAAACATGGTCAGGTCAACTTCCACCTAACACAGGTGTTGTCTGAACATGGTTGCTTTAAAAAATTCATACACAGGTTTGGCTTCGCAGATTCTGCGGAGTGTCCAGAATGTGTAGGTGAGGTAGAGTCGGCAGAGCATGTGATGTTCGCATGCCCGCGATTCGAGGTAGAACGCAATGCCATGCTGCTTATTAGTGGTATGGATACAACCCCGGACAACCTCGTCGAGAGGATGTGCCGGGAGGAAGCTATATGGAATGCGGTGAACACAGCATCTCAACAGATTATGTCGAAACTGCAGCGTTGGTGGCGTCTTGAACAAAATCAACGACTGCAGTAAGGGCACCTGTGATGCAGTGAACACTTTGCTCACCCGACAACCAACATGTCGCCTTTGGGCTGCGGGGACCTCCGTATGTAGATATAGAGGTCGTTGCGGTTCATGCGCGGTGGTTGTTGTCGGGGTACTCGTCTCCAACGTGAGAATATGATACGGACCGCTAGGTTACTATCATATCTTGCGATCGACGGGTGGTGACCCAGACAACCAGAATGCATGCATAATGGAATTGTTTTTCTGTTATGCGATGCCTATGCGCATAAATTTCATCGCTTACCAGTCGCGAAAACGCTTTTTGCGTACAAAAGTGGAGGGGATATATGTGTATTTCTTATCCGACGTTGCACGGTACTTTCTGCGATATGCACGATTTTTATGCGAGTTTGTTCGTTATACATTACGATGTAGTATGTGATAACAAACTCTGTCTATGTTATATGGATGGAACAGAGTTGATTTTGAGAACCTAATTTACATAATTTACATAATTTTCGTTCACTGGTACTACTACCATATCGTATTAGGATATGCCATTGCAGCCGGCTGATGTTAATTTGTAGAAAGTTAGATCGTTTGAGGCGCACTAGGTCCGAGCAGAAACAGGGTAATTTCTGACTAATAACAAGTCCCAGATAACAAGTTGTTTGCATAGAAATAGTTCGTAAACAGCGACAATACATAGCACTACTGTGGCGTCTGATTTTTTTTATTATGTACGCATACATATACGTTGGGTGGATTGCGGTTAACCTGCGCGCTGGTCTGTAAGTGTAGTTGTGACGATGAATGGTGTATGAAAGCTGTGAATCGTAGTGGTCAGGAAGAAAAAGTGGAGTGTAGGATAAGAATGAGCAGATGAATGAAATGAATTAGTAGTGGTGTAGAATCAATTGATAAAAGACGGATGAATGAATGAGTGGTTTTCATATAACGGTAAATAAAACGAAGAAACAGACGTTGAATGTTGGAGTAGGGTTGCAATATTATGTTCCGGTGCATATTCTGAATTTTTAATCTATGACTGTCAAGATGTGAGTTAAACAAATATCTAAAAATGTATATGTATCCAATACTTTTAAGAAATATTCAGTACTGGTGTTGAAATGTTATGTGAATTAACTCCACATCCATTCCAACATCTAATTGAGAGAGAAAAGCTTTATGAAAGAAACTTCAAACACTGGACATGATCGAAAAATTCAGATATGCGTTGTAAGCTTTCATGGTTAATAGGACTTCTACTCGCTGCTTTGAAGTGTTATTGTTTTTCAAACAGTACTCTCGTCTATATGCGAATAAATTATGAGCGATGCTAAAATGTTAAACATTATACAAAAGCCAGTATGGCAAAAAAGGCCTCAAGGATGTTGTAAATATACCAGGAGATGGAAATTGTCTTTTTATGCGGTTGTGCAGCAAATAACAGGTAATTATTTGACTGGATAAAATTGTGAATATCAATTGAAATGTGATGATGATTTAGGCTGGCGACATTTTGATAGAGAGTTTAAAAACATGGCAGATGGTTTACGTAAACAGGTGGCATGTTTTATTGCGTGTCACGTCAACGAGTATCAAAATGCAATTCTGGCTGAAATGCCACCAGCAAACTTCGAAATGAAGGCAGGAGGCGAAAGCAACCAGGCGGAAGAAGTAATAAGGAATTACGTACAAGAATTGGAGAAAGATGGAACATGGGCAGGAACAGAAACAATACTGGCAATTACAAAATGTTCCAGTGCAACATCCGGATCCACAACCCGTTATATAACGCCATACTATTTACCGGTGGTACGGGAGAGAGGATCGAACGATAGAGCTGTATTACAATGGCTGCAATCATTACGACAGCATGTTAATAGAACGGCAGGATGGTGACGGAATCGAACAAATAGTCGGATATTTCGAAAATGGAGGCAAATATCGAATGGAAGAAGATGGAGGAATTGATGAGGAGCAGAAAGAAGGTTTAAACACAAGCAAGGAAACTACAACTAACATTTGTCAATCGACCGTAAGCGAAGCCATCACGAATAGAGCGGTGGTGGATAAGGATATTGAGAAGACTATTACGACGCCCAAAGCAACTATTTTAGAACCGGAAGTGACAAATATTGAGAAACCATTTGGATGTTATTGGGTTACTGCAGCCCAGTGTCGAATCAAAGTAAGGAGCATGATGAATGGAAGGCACAGTTATTTATGGGCGGTTAGTCACCAACTGAGTAAAATTATGCCCGATTCAGAAGCATTTGAAGAACTGCCAATAGCGTTGTGGGAGGATATAAAGAAATATCTAGGACTACCACCAAACAATGAGGTGGTATCACCAGATAATGCTGTGTGGACAGCCATTGCAGAAATGTATAATGTGGAAGTGCTACTATACACAATTGGTGGAAGCGCTAAATCAGTTAAGCCATCACAGTTCACCAATAAAATGGATTCAATAAAATTGTTCGAGACAAGTATATTTGGGGAATTACAAATAGACAGTATTGAAATAATCTGTAAAAAGCAAAAATCAAAGAAAAAGGTAAGGATAGCAAATAGTGAATATTCTAGAATAATAATTAATTGTTTGTACGTGCACAACTAGGAACCTTCTAATTCAGATAATGTGAGAGATAGTCATCAAAACATCAGAATAGTCTCTTTGAATGTTCGAGGATGTTGCCAATCAGTTAAAAGAGAGGAGATTGATTCAGAATTAATGCGAGAGAATATCGATTTGGCGGTATTGCAAGAAGTGAACATTATTGGTCAAAGCGTGACAACAAGCAATTACGACTGGATCATATCAGACAGGAGTACATCTAATCAATCTCGAGGGCTAGCAATTCTGAGGCAGAGGGTATCAAAATGGATGGTGCGAGATGTTAGACACGTCGAAAAAAATATTATGTCAGCTCAGGTTTTCATAGAAGGAGATACAGAAAGTCTTCTGGTGGTAAATGTGCATGCGCCTAATGATAAAAACAATTCATTCTATGCGAATTTGGGGGCGTATGTGAATGGTAACCCTAAGAAACAAGCATTGATAGTGATTGGAGACTTCAACTCGCAAATTGGTAGAAACGACATAGACATCGACGAAATTGACAGGCTTGGAGAATTCATAGGACATGACGTAGCAAATGAGAGTGGGGATTATCTAAAGATGTTCCTACGAATACATTTAATGGACATAGTTTCGTTGCGTTTCAACGATTCGTTGCTAACTACATGGAGTAACGGCCATCGTTCCTCACAGATAGATCACGTTGTACTATCAGCTGATACAATCTTGAACGTAATTAATATTGATGCAAAATGGACTACGGTGCAAACGGATCACAAGAGGATACTAGTAGAGCTCGGGAGAACAGTAAGGCAGAAAGACCGACAGAGAAAAGTAAAAGGAAGGCATTTACCAGCTCATACGTTGCAACAGAAGGAAGCAATGAAACAATATCACAAAAAATTACGAGAATGGGAATCAAAAGATGAAAAATCAACGGAAATTGAATCAGCGTACGAGGAATTGA
Source organism: Armigeres subalbatus (assembly GCF_024139115.2). NCBI lineage: Eukaryota > Metazoa > Arthropoda > Insecta > Diptera > Culicidae > Armigeres > Armigeres subalbatus. The sequence goes on from NC_085139.1 coordinate 223,294,249, forward strand.
CGAAAAATTAAACCACTGTGCAAATGAGACCTTAAAACTGCCGTAAGCACATTAACCCCAAAGCGTAAAATGGCGTTAAGAGCATTGTCAGCAGCTAGGAAAAAGTTAAGATTAGCGAAGGAGAGAGGAATAGATGTAGAATGGTATAGAGGAAACGTAAACATTAAAAGGCAAGAATACCAAAGCAAAGTAAAGGAACACAACGAGAAGGAGATATTTGATTTCTATACCAATCTTAAGGACTACGAAGTAGGGGAGCGAATAAGTCGATCGAACCGATTTCTTAGAAAATATGTGAGAAGGAAAAAAGCAGCTAGGTCAATTATACCTATGAAAAACTGGATACAGGAGTTGAGAACATCAGAAGGAGAACCGATGACCATTGAAGTGGATGATGACGAACTCACCCCTGCTCCCACAAAAGAAGAAATTCTTAGAATAATTAATTGCTTGGCTAACGGGAAAGCTGCAGGAGAAGATAAAGTAAGAAATGAGTTCATCAAATACGCAGATGAAGACACGATCAACGAACTGCATAGGATAATCAAAGAAGCATGGATTACCAATAAAATTCCACAGCAATGGAGAGATTCGCTTCAGATTCCGATCCCAAAAAAAAGTAAGGCGTCAGTCACAAATGATTACAGGAGAATTTCGTTAACAAATATGGGATACAGAGTTTATACGAAATGGCTTTTAGGTAGACTAAAAGAGTATGCAGGAGAGCCCAGTTTGCATCAGGCGGCTTTCACGGAAAATAGATCTACAGATGATCATATGTTTTGTGCAAGGCGATACATGGAAGCATATTGGAACACAGGCAAGACACTGATTGTTGGTTCATTGGACATTAAAAAAGCTTTTGATTGTGTGGACATCAAATCTATTCGGAAAATATTAATTGAATTAACAGTACCAAAACATATAGTTAATAGAGTGTGTCAAGCAATAAATGCGGAAAAGGCTAGCATTCTATGGGAAGGAATAAGTACACAAAAGGTAAACAAAAGCAAAGGTATTAAGCAGGGGTGTCCAATGTCGCCATATTTATTCACATTAATAATTCACAGAGTTTTAATGGAAGTAAAGAAAAAAATGAAGGAGGTAAACCTACTCGAGATGAATAATAAGAAACTTCCCATTGTGTTAGCTTTTGCAGATGATATTTTGATGATAGCCGATAATCTAGAAGATATTGAAATATTTATAAAGCATTTGAAGAACGAGTTGAGAAAGGTAGGGCTTGTGATTAACGCAGATAAAAGTAAAATATTAATAAAGAGAACCGCAGAGCGACAGAAACATACCAAATAATGTTGAATTAGATGGAGAGCAGTATGAAGTAGTAAAATTATTGAGATATTTAGGAACTTTTCTCTCTGAAACATTAGATCGACCGCAAACTACGAGAAAGAGATGCAAACAGGCAATCGGAGGTTCGAAACTAATAATAGAATATTTAAAAAGTACAAACCTCCTTGGTCGTTAACTAAGCTAATGTACAAAACGGTAATTTCACCAGCAATTACGTATGGTCTCAAAGCTGCATCATTGGTAAAGAGTAATAGAAGATCGGTGGCAAGGTATGAAAGTCAGATTCTAAAGGAAATAGCAACATATTCTAGGGAACCCTCAAAAAGCAGGTTTAGAATTTCAACCGTTTTGGATGGTAAAACTGCAGTGAAAAAAGTAAGAGTAATGCGGATAAGTCACTGGGGACATATACAGAGAAGGAATCCAGGTCATCCGTTGAAAATGGCAGAAAAGGTGAAGTTTATTGAAAAGAAAAGAGGAAGACCTGCAAAAACTTGGAAAGATTCGCTCCAAGAAGATAAGGCAAAAGTTACCTTGGGTAGGAGAAGAAGAATGGATAGAGTTAGCAAAAGATAAAAAATAAATTGAAGAGAAAAGCGGAGGAGATTTATAAAACTGAAGCGAGTGAAGAAGAATCGGAATCAGAGTTAGAAGAATAGGAGCGTAGAATTAAAGCAAATAAAACTAATAAATATGTAATTATATAAGTTTCTAATGATAAATGATAAATGGTTTTCCTTAGAACAACACGTAAGTAAATTGATAAAAGGGTAATAAAAATTGGTAAGTCAGGTCAATGATGATATATTAATATAATATTTGTATCAAGGCCAGGATCAAAAGTATTCATGTTTGATCCAGGAAGTGTGAATGCACTTCATATATCATTGTGATATGTGGGTGTAATCATGCGGGGCTTATTGTACACAACAAAAGCTTCGGAATGCATGCGTTCTTGAAACGGGCTAATGGAGTTACAATAGAGCTATCACCTTCTAGCTCCCGGGTCTAAGATTCTCGCAATTTTATTAATTAAATGGTTGCACGAATATTCTACCCATAATGCCACTGCCAGACAGTGGGAGTTAGATTGTAATAACACACACACACACAGTATGTGATAACAAACTCTGTTTGCCAGATATCCGATTTCATTTGAGTTTGTTTGCAGAAATATGCGATGTCAACATATGAAGCTGGAATAAACTCGCAAAATAGCCTACTGTGCGGGAAAATTTATAAATAGACTGATGAGCTTCGCACCACAATGCGATTTTTGATGAAATTTGGATCGATAAACGATTTTAATCGTACATTCTTATGCGATGTGTGGTTGTCTGGGGAGGTTACCACCCTTGAAGTTGATGTGTATTAACGTCAAGTGCGTTAGCATAGGCGTGAGCGTTCTCAATAGCCCCCCCCTGATGTATTGCTTGATTGCGGGGGTACGGAATGGCGAAAGGGTTTTGGTTTTAGTGGGTCGGGTAACATACCCATCCCCACACTACCTGAGTTAACCTCCTCAGGTGTATGGATGCAGATTTCCGTTTACCCTTGCTCGAAAAAAAGGAGGTATTATCAACTCCTTTCGCCTCCTACCGGACTTACGCATCCATTTAAAGAAGGCATCACCCTTTCGCCTTATGTCGGGCAGACGCGTTCTTTCAATGAAAGCATTATTAACTCCTTTCGCCTCATACCGGGCAGACGCGTTTATTTATAGAAGGCATTATCAACTCTAGATGAACATTTGAAAAGAGAGTAACAGCCAAGATTCATTCCTTCGGATTCTTCGTAATTAAACCGTATCAGAAGGAATAAATTTTGTCTGTTACGCTCTTTTCAAATGTTGGTCTAGAACTACTTTCACTGTATAGGGGAAACTGAGGTTATTTGCACCCCGGGGCAAAACGGCCCTTTGTCATTTTTGAGTGCATTTTCAGCCGTTTTCCAGGGTATTTACTACAGCACCTGTAGTTCGGAGCTCAAACTACCAATCAAGTAGTAAACATTCTTGAAAATATTCCTGGAAAACCGCTAAAAATGCCAAAAGGTCGTTTCGTTCCGGGGGTGCATATTACGCCAGTTACTCGTTTAAAGAAAGAATTACCCCTTCTTTCCCATTTTAACGGACAGACGCATTCTTTTGAAGAAGACATTATCAACTCCTTTCGCCTTATACCAGACAGACGCATTAATTCAAAGGAGGCTTTATCAACTCTAGACCAACATTTGAAAAGGGCGTAACATTCCGCGAAATGTCGTACGGCGAAAAAAAATCCGCGAAATGTTTTTCGGCGAAATAGTATACAACCTCTTCTTCTTCTAATTGGCATTACATCCCCACACTGGGACAGAGCCGCCTCGCAGCTTAGTGTTCATCAAGCACTTCCACAGTTATTAACTGCGATGTTTCTAACCCAGGTTACCATTTTTGCAATCGTATATCATGAGGCTAACACGATGATACTTTTATGCCCAGGGAAGTCGAAACAATTTCCAATCCGAAAATTGCCTAGACCGGCACTGGGAATCGAACCCAGCCACCCTCAGCATGGTCTTGCTTTGTAGCCGCGCGTCTTACCGCACGGCAAAGGAGAGCCCCTTACTAAACATTATAACAAAACTGTGAAATGTTACTAATTTTGGTATAGTTTTGCTAGGAAAAAAGGCCAAAACAAATCATCGTAACTTATTTACAGCACAGGTTGTTATAAACAACTGAAATTGTTGCAATTGTGCTGAAAACTTCCTGTTCTTCCTGCCGAGTCGAGTAGTTTGTGAGGGGGGAGGAAAAGGAACCCATTCGGCCGAATGCCATTTGGCCGAATGCCAAAAGACTTGTTTGGCCAAATGACTTATTCGGCTAAATGGACAATGACAGAAAGGGATCAGAAATGCTATTTCCTTAACACTTACGTACCTGACCCCCAATTTCACGAAAAAATAAATTTTCAAAATTATGGTTCTCAGCAGTCTTGCGTCGGAAATTCCTATAGTTCCAGGGACATTAGTCATCGTTTTGAAATTGGACATGGTCCCGGAGATATTGATGGGAGCACTGGGATAACCTCTCGGTCCGGAAAAATGGCCACTGCCTGATCAAGCCGGAAACACTTCTTTCAAAGTGTCATAATTTATGATTTTGCAAAACAAGCTCATAGAAATGTATTCTGAGGGTATTTGGTCCATCTGGTTACATTCCGAAAAGAACTAGACTGCTGGTTCCCTGGGGGATGTGGCCACTTTTCGTTCAATACTGAAACTTGGCTTGCGACGTATCAAACTTCATGATTTTTCAAAACAAGTCCATAGGAATGTGTTCTGAGTGTATTTGGTCATTCTGGTCACATTCCGGGACCCCCTGGAATATTAGTTCCCTGGGGAAGTGGCCACTTTTTGATCAATACTGAAACTTGGCTTGCGACGTATCAAACTTCATGATTTTTCAAAACAAGTCCATAGGAATGTGTTCTGAGTGTATTTGTTCATTCTGGTCACATTCAGGAACACCCTGGAACACCCAGACTCGGTGTTTGGAGCCAAAACATCAAATAATTTTTCGTTAACGTATTAGCAGTTCCTCCTCTATTTTAGTAGGGCTAGTAGGGCCAATATTATTGATATTGGGAACGACAACTTCCATGCTGTGTTGAATTATAAGCAATTTGTTTATTCAAAACTTCTGGAAATAAAACTAATAATTGAATACATAATTAGAATTGCTTTGTTTCTAACTATTAGGTGCTTATTTACTTAAGGCTCAAGAAAAGTTGTGCGATGAAAAGAGCTTTCTGAATGATTTACCACCGGCGGTGTGTCAGTGTCATCTGTCTCTTCCCGTGCTTCGAAAAACAAGTCCAGAAGCAGTAACCCTACTAAAATAGAGAAGGAACTGCTAATACGTAAACGAAAAATTAATTGATGTTTTTGTTTCAACCTCCGGGTCTGGGTGTTCCGGAATGTAACCAGATGGACCAAATGCTCTCAGAACATATTCTTATGATGTTGATTTACAAAATCATAAATTTTGATACGTCGCAAGCCAGGTTTCAGTATTGATCAAAAAGTGGCCACCTCCCCCAGGGAACTAACATTCCTGGGTGTTCCGGAATTTGACCAGGTGGACCAAATACCCTCAGAACACATTCCGCTGAGCTTTTCAAATGCTCTCAGCTGAGACCAAATGCTCTCAGAACACATTCATATGAAGTTGATTTGCAAAATCATGAAGATTGACATGTTGCAAGCCAGGTTTCGGAATTAATCGAAAAGTGGCCATTTCGCTCTGGGAACCAGCATTCCAGGGGCTCCAGAATATGACCAGATGAGCCAAAGCTTTCATAATTGATAAAAAAGTGACCACCTTCTCCAGGAACCCAGCTTTTCAGGGCGTGACCAGAATGACCAAATACCCTCAGAATAAAAAATCCTATTGACTTGTTTTGCAAAATCATGAAGTTTGACACCTCAGGGTCCATGGTTCGATTCCCGGTTGGTTTATGATTTTTATTTTTATTGTAGCCGCAAGATGTTGCAAATAGGCTCCACCTTTTGCGCTTTTTGTGTCACACAGGAGTTCCAAATACGAAGCGTTGTGCATAACTCACACCTTTAGTAAGTCACATTATAGTTGCTGTTACTCACTGAGAAACAAGTGGTGTTGCTTGGGTTGCAAAGTCATGAAGTTTGACACGTCGAAAGACGTGTTTCCAGCTTGATCAGGCAGTGGCCATTTTCCCGGACCGGGAGGTTACCTCAGTACTCCCATCAATATCTCCGGAACCATGTCCATTTTCGAAACAATGATCATTGTTCCCGGAACTATACTGCCGCTAACCGCAAGTCGAGCACATCTGTATATGGAGGCCCATATACTGGTATGCTCGACGGTTAGCGGCAGTATAGGAATTTTGTGATCGATTGCAGGAAACCTGGACTCTCCTTAGCCTTGCGGTAAGACTTGGGGCTACAAAGCAAGACTATACTGAGGGTGGCTGGGTTTGATTCCCGGTACCGGTCCAGGAAATTTTCGGGTTGGAAAGTGTTTCGACTTCCCTGGGCATAAAAGATTTATCTTGCTAGCCTCATAAATATACAAATGCAAAAATGGTAACTCGGCTTAGAAACCTCGCAGTTAATAACTGTGGAAGTGATTAATGAACACTAAGCTGCGAGGCGGCTCTGTCCCAGTGTGGGAATGTAATGCAAATAAGAAAAAGAAGAAGAAGAAGCAGGAAACAGAATCAAATTCCTATGAAAGACTGCTGAGAACCATGATTTTGAAAATTTAGTTTTACGTGAAATTGGAGGTCAGGTACGTAAGTGTTAAATCGAACAAATGCCCAAATTGAAGGAAGGAATCATATCCTCTCTCTTGTTTTCTGGACAAATAGATTTTGTGAAATAAGGGATCATATCCCTCTGCCTTAAACTGAGCAAATATCTGACTTTAAAGAAAAACTCAAAGGTGCAGTCCAATCGGGTTGTCGCGAAGGTGACAAAGGACTACGTAGCTATTCGAAATTGGTGGTATATGCCATGATTATTTGTGTCTTTTTGTTAACATTGAGAAAGGAGAACTACTGAATCAAGAAGTCGAATAGTTGCTCCCAGTTAGATAGACTTTGAGTTGAGTCTCTAACCGTGGAATCAACAAGACTCATCGGCCTCATCGCTGCTAAAGCCACTCGACTGGTTGGAGGACTTCACAACCCTAGAGAACACCATCCTCAAAAATGTCCGGAATAAAGGAGAATAAATAAAATCAAACGTAGCGTCAAACCAAACCCAAATATATTTATTTGAAACGTTTGGTTTTTGCCCGCAATTGAAGCGTACGTGTGGAAAAGTGAGGAGAACTTCAAGAGTTAATTACAGACAGTCCTCGATGATTTTTCGCTAAGCCTCCACCATTTGGAATAAATTTTTCAGCATTGCCACTACTACCCACGCCTTCATACTGCTGTGTCTGCTCCGCTGCATCAAATTTTGTCGAACCGCTTTTTGCGAAATTCCGACCAAAATGGCTCGTGCGCGCCGAAAAGCAGCTTTCTTGTATTCTATTAATGGAGCCCGTTAGTCCTGCCCTTTGAGATCTGATATGGGTGTAAATATAATGTGCACTCATAACGATTAATGAAGGGGCGGAGCTAATGGAATTACTTCATTAGATATAAAAAAAATGTTTTCCGGCGTACGCGAGCCATTTTGATCGGGATTCCGCAGACAACGGACCGTTCGGAGAATGACAAATTCTAAGAATCCTATGAAATTTTCTCGCAAGATTCTGAATTTGGTTATGAGCTGTTGGTTATCTAAGATGCGTATTGTTGTGAAGAATAACAACAGAAATTTGACTCAAGACGAAGTTTCTTCATATTACAAAACATTATCTCTTGGCATCTGTCTGTCCGAGTGACGTTCACTGATGGGTGGTTGCTGTAGATAGTTTCCACTGGGGTGGCGTCTCCATTGATTTTATACAAAAGCCACAATTTTATACAAAAGAAGATTTATCCGACTATCAAAAATAAACTTTCTTCAAAGTGCAAAACTCAATCGTAAATAGCGAATTTGATAGCGCGTCGGAGGGAGATGATGCAATAAATTTGAATGGATGGAATCACTATCAGAAACCAAGCTTCCACGCCAAACGCTGATGCCACCGAAACAGTCCATTTTCGCAATTAAACCTAAAGTAAGTAAGTAAGTAAGTAAGTAAATGATCTGCAGCAACACACCGAGCACCAAAACCAATGCGATGGATTTCCATTGAAAATGTTACCAGCGCCTCCGTAATGCTGTGTCCGCTCTGAAGCGATCGCTTTGATGCGTCCGCTCTGCGTGAAACCTTGTTCAAACTGAGGATTAGATCCAAACCCGCAAGTGATTGATTTTTTATGTCTGTGCTAGTGATGCATGTACGTGATTAGTTGGTTTACCTATTTCCAAACTTGTTGTCAATTATCGATAATAAATAGTTCAAAATCAGTATTTACATATAAATACAAAGAAGCGTTGACTCATCCTTGATCGAATGGTCCAAAAAAAATAAAAATCCATCGAGAAACGGCTGAGATATTAAAGTTTAAAGTCTATCATATTTTCGTGACGGTCCCCGATTTTCGCAATCGTCAAGTGTGTCCCAATATAGAAAAGACAGACGTAGTCCTACTTCAAAAGATCATATCTTCCCGAGCTAATCTTCTTCTTCTTCTTCTTCTTATTGGCATTACATCCCCGCACTGGGACAGAGCCGCCTCGCAGCTTAGTGTTCATTTAGCACTTCCACAGTTATTAACTGCGAGGTTTCTAAGCCAGGTTACCATTTTTGCATTCGTATATCATGAGGCTAGCACGATGATACTTTTATGCCCAGGGCAGTCGAGAAAATTTCCAATCCGAAAATTGCCTAGACCGGAACCGGGAATCGAACCCAGCCACCCTCAGCATGGTCTTGCTTTGTAGCCACGCGTCTTACCGCACGGCTAAGGAGGGCCCCGTCTTACCGCACCTCCCGAGCTAATATCTTACTTGAAAGGAGATTCATATCCACACCTTTCCTGCTTCCAGGCAAATGCATCATTTGAAAGAAGAGATCATATATTTCCTTGCCTTAAACTGATAAAATGCATGAATTGAAACTTACTTTACTTATGGATCCTGTACACCTCCGGTGGTGCAAAGGGCCGACTTGAAAGATCTCCATCCTGAGCGTTGCCCGGCTATCGCTTTAACCTGTTGCCAGGTTAGATTTCGGTCGACTTCTTTTATTTCTTTATTGAGGCTTCGCCGCCATGAGCCTCTGGGTCTGCCTCTGCTGCGATGTCCCGCTGGGTTCCAGTCTAATGCTTGTTTACAGATTTCGTTTCTGCTCCTACGTAGAGTGTGGCCGACCCAGCCCCACTTCCGATCCCGAATTTCTGTTGCTATCGGCTTCTGGTGACAACGACGATGGAGCTCGTTGTTTGAGATCCAGTTGTGAGGCCACCAGGCCCGAATTGAAAGAAGAAATTATATCCCCTCCCAAGCAGCACAACTGGTTTCATTACTAAATATTTCACTGTGCTGCAACTATTCAGATTAAAAAAAACCATTTTAATTCACCGAGTAGTGATACTGCCTTTCTCGCATGTATTCAAGACACCAACCATTTATGGGGCTTATATGGTACGATGTACCATTTTCTTCATAACTTTTAAACGCAAAGATCGATCATTATCAAATTCAATAGTGATCAACAAGGCTTTGTCCCCTGTCGAATGCAACTTGTTGCGAGAAAATCGGTTAAAGATTACTATACGAAAAGTTGTCTAATGTTTTTCTTAGCTTTTGTGTACACACATACAGACACACACACACATACACACGGGCTGCGAAATGGTGAGTAGACATCTGGGAAGGAGCGACCAACACAGCTCTGGTCCTCACAAGTTCCAATCTCACGCTTCCACGGGTCTTCCAATGACAATTGACCGCCAGCTAAGGGTTGCGTACATAGCTGGTAGTGCAGCCTGGGCACTGTTGTCCTTCTGACATCAGCTAGAGTGAGTGGGTGCGACCAAAGAGACCATCGTCCCTAACCCCTAATCCCAAGGCGTCAAGCAACCCGTGCCGAGGGAATGCATGGCCAGGGGGTGAAATAATGAGCTAGGCCGGCCTAGAGGCCTCTAACGGAGCCTGTGGGGTACCTGGGCACCCTCCACAGTAATTGTCCCTTACCGCGTCATGCTGGGCTCTGGCGTGGTGGACCTCTTTTCCCGAGCAACTCGTGGGACCAAAATGGAAAACCAAGTCAATTCTTCAATTAGTGGTAGTAGTGTAGGCGACAACCCCTTCGCAAGAGGTGGGTTGTTCAGGCTTCTGCCTAGGAGGCCAGAGGCAATAGTCGGCAGCTCAGTGCGCAGCGCCAGCGTGGGTCACTTAACCCTCATCTCGGCTAAAAAAACGCCGGTAGAGGTTATTGACGGCCAATGGCTTGTGGAGGCGATGAACCACAAACGCGATGGGCTTTCGGCCTTCGAGGTGGCGACGGAACAGCTGGACGCCATCATCGACTTTGCGTCATCGAAGCATAATATCAGTAAGGACCTCAAGAGGAGCTTGCTGAAACTTCGAAAGTCGATGTTGGACGCCAAGCTGGAGAGGGCGATCGGGACGGCCAAGTCTAAACCCGTGAAATCCGTGGAGTCGAGGTCTATCCAGACTGAGGCCCAAGGATTCGCGGACTCGGGCAAGGTCGAATCGACCGAGGGCGTGCCAGCGAAGACGGTGGTGCCAAAGTCTACCCAGACTGCGGCTCAAGTATTCGCGGGCACGTCGGGGGTGACTGCTCCAACGGAGCAGACACAAAAAAACGGGGGAGACAGTCTCCAGGGGATGAGCTCCCTGGGGGCCGCTCCAAAACGCGGAGGGTTACTACCCGGAACAAGGGTAGTGGGGCTGGGAAGCTAAACCCCGGCCAGGTACCTCCAAAACCGGGGGAGGAAGGACCTGAAAAGGTTCGTCCACCCAGGAAAGACGGTGGTAAGGGGTTACGGCAGGCTGAGAGCTCTCAGCCGCACCAGACCAGGGAAATAGAGGGGGATGACGCCTCCTGGACCCTGGTCAAGAACAAGAGGAAACCGAAGACGTCAAGGACCGAAGAGAAGGCCCAGGCGAATGAGGGTAGCAAGAAGTCTAGGGTAGGCGCCAATCGCTCCAGGGGCGATGCCCTAGTCATCAAAATGGACGAGGCTAAGTACTCGGACGTCGACGTCTCAAGCTCGGTGAACTCGGCGCCGACGTACGTCGAATAAGACGTACCCGGATGGGCGAGATGATCATCGAGCGTTAAGGTGGGATAGTAGGTATGCCCTGTGGGCATATAAGAGCAACCCGAAGTTTGCTTCAAGTGCCTGGAGCCGGGGCACAAGCAATGGGACTGCAAAGGCCCAGACAGAAGCAATTTCTGCCGACGCTGCGGATTGGAAGGACATAAGGCACAATGCTGCGCGAACCCTCCCAATTGTTTGATTTGTTCCAGCAAAGCTGTGAACAGCAAGCACCCCATGGGGGGTTCGATGTGCCCGGCGATTAAGCGTGCTGCAAAATCACAGTGGCGGTAACGCAGCTGGCTTGCTCGGCCTCGCCCGAGTGTTTGGTGTGCGCAGGTTTAGAGGAAACGGCGGAACACGTGTTGTTCGTGTGCTCACGTTTTCACGCAATGCGTGACCACATGCTTGTCACATGTGGTCTGGACACTATCCCGGACAACCTAGTTCGGAGGATGTGTAAAGATGAAGTTGGCTGGAACGCCGTTTTATTGGCTATCGCCCAAATCGTCTCGAAGCTACACAGAAGGTGGCGTGTGGACTCAAGGATGGCTAGTTCAGGCGCAAATAAGAGGTGGTCCAAGGGATCGGAATCGGCTTTATGGGTCATACCGGTGGTCATGCTCTATGGTCGAACTCGATCCTTTTATCGAACAAGTGGCCGCGCGAAGAACAACATGGTATCGTCGCTTTCGCGGCGTCGATCAACCGGGCGGGTTCCGAGCCCGAAGACGGAAAGGGGTCCTCGTCAAGGCTGGGGCAGGCGTAGGCACCGCGTCGGCAATGCCCTCTGTGTGCTGGCGAATAGGCCCTATCGCAGAAAGGTCAATTGGGGGTGCACGCGGCATCATCATTCTTGATACCAGTCGTGCAGAGGAAAGCAGGCGCGAAGTCGACCCTTCCCACCTTCCGAGGACATAGGGCGTGGTAAGGCCACCTGGAAAGCCGGCAATGCGCTGGCACGATACCATGGTGTTCTTCTAAAAAAGCAAGTTACGATGTTCGGTGCTGCAAGGACACGCAGCTAACCTCGAGGGTGCGTTGTGCACCGGCCCCCCTTTGAAGCATTACTTTCTGGTTGTACCGAAGGGACTATGGGCTTGGCGGCAATGGAAACGGTTTAGCGGGTCGGGGATGTAGGACCCTCGTTTGCTGTTGGAGATGGTCCTTAACCCCGCACTTCCTGGACAACCCAGGATGTCTGTTGAGCAGATTCCCTCTCCATTGCTTAGGAAAAAAAAAGACACACATATACACACGAACAGTCAGACATGTGCTCAGTTTGTCGAGCTGAGTCGATTGGTATATAACACTATGGGTCTCCGAGGTTTCTATAAAAAGATCGTTTTCGAAGTGAAATGATAGCCTTTCGGTGCAACTTCGTTGTACGAGAAAGGCCAAAGGGTTTTTGCTAATACCATCAAATACAATGCTCTTGCAAACTAAAAAGCGCAAGGGGTAGAGCCTATGGAAACTAAAAAATTGCAATAATTTTGCAAAATTCTACAGCTAAAGGACCATTATGCCAAATGACCGTTATGCCAAAGGACTTCATGCCAAATGCCCTACCAACACTTACTTCGTATCGGATATAAAAGTATCGATTCCAAAAGTACTCGGTATCGAAGCAAAAGTTTCGAGTATTCACTGGTATTTATTTGTATCGATTAATCCGTAGATGCAGGTAATAGAAGTAATTGCTGTTATCAGCGTGATTTATAAAACATTTTGTCTGCAATTCATAATACAAATCACTGACATTGTTCTACACAGTATAAAAATGTTACAGCATATATGATGTAACAAAAAGGCTCCGTTCGATTCGACTCATTTTTCCATCACTTTTTAAAATTACAGGTCCTCGTTACTATGGAGCTTGTATTCAATATTGCACACAAGAAAAAGTTGGATGTAAAATTAGAGGCTATTAAACACAAAAATAAGCGTTTATATATTTCCATGGCGTGTAATTTTCAGAATTTTTAACTGTGTAGATACACTATGCATGTCAATATGGTAAGTAATCTATTGAACTATGAGAACCAGAGTTTGTGATGTTTCCCAGTAAACTGTGTTTTACATTCCCCCTTCCAACATAATGGCATAAATTGAAAACAACAATCAACTTGAAAATCCTATTCAAGTTCTCCATTCACCTTCTACCCACAACAACTTCATTCGAACCAGACCACTAAATCAGTTCTCCAGACCGCGCCATCGTCGGTGCACATGACAAAACGCAAACACTAGATTAAATCCTGAGCACACTTGAACCGTCCGGATGAACAGCAGCGTTGGAAAACATTTTTATACTCACGCAAAATCATAATGAATTACAACGACTCAACAACCGTTCAACTACGAACCAGCTCAGATCAGAATCGTGTGCGGTACCCACGACTGTTCGAGAATGCAAAGTAACCGAATGTTGAATGGTTATTCGCATAATTTAGATCACTGTATTTTGAATACCAATGAAAGTTTTCGATGAACCTCAACTTTGATTCTGGATTTCTGACAATCTTGAAACAAAACAATGTGATCGGACGGACATGGAAAAGTTTTGAAATTTCGGATATCTATTTTAGCTCTCTTAATTTTTATTCGAATTTAAAGTATTTTTTTTCTGAATAACGTAAACTTTAAGAGCTACGAAGATATGGGTCTGTAAAACATTTGTGGGCTTCACAGCCGAGCGGTAAACGGCCTTAGTCGTCTGGCCGCATTTGCGGTGGAGTGTGGTTTCGATTCCACATGTCCAAGTGAAAATAACACTTTTCGTAAAGCGGAAAATTCTTCACTATTCCATCGGATGTTGTGTTAAAATGTCCTGTACTTTATCTAATGCTTAAATAGGTATCGAGTATTCAGTCGATGTGACCTCTTGTCGAAGACAGTGATACAAACTTTAACTAGTATTTTCGGTGTCCCTTGATATCTTCATATTTAGAAGAATTGTAATAGATATGGATACATCATTTTCAAATTCTTACTGATATTCAGAAATGTTCTGGCTTAAAAAAAAATCCCAATGAATTCCGTAAAAATCATTAAAATCCGAATATTTGATCGGTATAGAACAAAAAAATTTACCTTCATTCAGTTCACTGCGCAATAGTAGTCAAATTATCTACCGCAATTGCAATCAAAATTTCTAAATAGAACCGGAAATCACCCAATTGTTGGCAGACTCATTCAAATTTTCACTTTTTCCCGCATTTTGCCCGATCTCCCACCACTGCTTCCAATTCCGATTCCGGGTTAGTGGTTTTACATGGTGCAAACGATAATCGCAACCACACAGCACCAGACACAGCCAACCGTCATCGAATCTGATGTGGGGGAAAACGACCGGATTCCGTGAGCCTGGGCTGCATAGAAAAAGGATTCCAGCAGTAACAGCATCGTACTGCGGTGCAGTAACGAAACGTTGCATTGCATTGCCGGCACCATTAATGGATGCACCGATCGAGCAGCCGCTTTCGACGATGGCGACGTGGTGCAGCAAACTTTTCCACTTTTCCACAGCGTGTACTCGTCGTCGTCGGGTGTTTCGTGCCTCGTACGTTGGACGCGCGGGAACGCAGCGCACTCCTAGGCATCGGTGAGTGCAAACACTCAAAAGTGCCCTCTTTATAGTTTCATTAATAATTTCAAATTAAATTTACTCGAGAGGATTTAATTTAATTTCTGTCAGACGCAGAGAGGGCTTGGAGAGGTGTTCGTTTTGTTGTCGCTGTTCCAACTACAGTTGCCGTCATTTTTGGGGGTCGGATAATTCAGGGAAGTTTGATGAAAACTCGCTACTGGCGCAATGTAGGCTTGAAAGTACTTACCGATAGTCACCGGAGTCACTCAGCTGACGGACCGTAATAGGATATTCGGAAAGACCGTGGGCTTTGAGCAGTTCCTGCATCCTCACTAGGCCCTCGTTTGTCTCGTAGATGATGGTGAACGACTTCCAGCCCCAGGCTGCCACGAGGTCCACGTAGGCCTGAAAAAAATGTAAAGACGAAAAGATAAATCAATTAATGAGAAAGGTATTAAGGAGGGACACATGAGAGAAACAATCCACGAAAAAAATCGAAGTTCAGTAGAATAGTTCATGGGACTTGCTTGTGTAAATTCGGAGGAGTTTGCCATGAAAATACGAAGGAATTTTCCGCAGAAATTTGGATAAACCCCGTCTGCATATACGGCAGGCGATCTTAAGATTGTATCAGGGCAGAGGCAAGAAACTGGATATCGAAACATTACATGGACTTGATTGATATAAGAGATACAAGAACTGGCCACAATATTAAACATTTGCACCAACATATCATTTAAAAATACATGCTAGAAACAAACTAATAATAATAATAATTAATCATGTCAATATCTCATTTTGCTATCAAAACAAGATTTGTTATTATTCAGCTATTCTCCTCAGAAATGAGGAGTGAAGCGTCTCCTTTCTCCCTTCGCATTTCATCCATCGTTCAGAATGACAAGCGAGACGTCTCACTCCTCACTCATCATTTCTCGCTTCTCACTGCGAAAAGTGAAGAGTTTGAAATTAGATGTAAGAATGAGAAGTAAGATTACTCACTTCTCAGTTGTCACTCATTTTCCCAATCATAATTCTCACTGTGAAAAGTGATTGAGGCGAAGTGAGAAGTGAGACGTCACAATTCTCAAAATTCAACTTCTCACTTTTTTCTAGTGAGAAGTGAGAAATGAGGAGTCAGGAAAGAGACGTCATTTTTTCTCACTTCCCAATTCTCATTGCGGAAAGTGAGAAGTGCGAAGATAGTGCGATGAAATGTAAAATGAGAAATGATGAGTGACGTCTCACTCCACATTTCACACTTTTCGCAGTGGGCTTTTCTGCCAAATATCCATTGAAGCGCTTTCTGCCAAACGACCATTTCGGACAAACGACATTTTCAGCTAAATGACCTATTCGATTAAAGAATATGTGTCAAAGGGTCAAAGGTCAAAAGGTCGAAGGGACAAAATGTAGAAAGGACAAAAGGTCGAAAGGATAAAAGGTCGAAAGGGACAAAAGGTAGAAGGTAAAAAGGTCGAAATGACAAGAGGTCGAAGGAAAAGAAGGTAGAAAAAATGACAGAAGTTTGAAGGAAAAGAAGGTTGGAGGAAACAACTGAGTCAAATGGTCGAAAGAACGAAAGATCGAAGAGACAAAAGGTCGACAGAACGAAGAGTCGAATAGGCAGAAATTGGAGGTTTCTTTTTATCAATTATTGACTGTTCTTACGATTTCTGTCTTATATTTTAAACAGACGCTATTCTTCAGAGTTTACTTAACCGTTTAATACTATTTTTATCGTTCAAAATCACTACTGCTTTCTTAAGACATTTCAGGCAAAAAATTTGATACCACGCTTTCATCAATTTCACCATTCTAGAATTTTGTTTTCTAGTCTAGAATAATTTTTGACAGGATTTCGACACCAAAAACTTTTTGAGATCTGAATAATTAAAAATATAAAAATTTATCAAAGTACTCCGTCTAAAGCAGGCAGTCTTGGGCGTTAGAGAGTTACTCATTGAGTTCATTAAATTAAACAATAATAAGGGTCAGTTCACAAATTACGTAACGGAGATTTGGGAAATTTCATACCCCTCCCTACTTTACAGTGTAACCACAGACAAACAGACGTAACAGCTTGAACATTTTTCTGAAAAAATCATCGCTCAACTCCTCTACCACCATCTTGCGAGCATGTTACACGAAACAATGTTTCGTATGACATTGTCACCAGAAGGCGCTGGAGTGAAATGTCAAACTCGAATGATTACGACGCTAGCGCCTCTGGTTGTGAAACGCACAATCAATCAAATTTGAATTGATCGTTAAAGTCATGGTCGATGGTAATTTCTCTAGTGTTACGTCTGTTTGTCTGTGGTGTAACGTTTTTATTTTTTTTAAATTTTATTTAGAGTAAGGCCGAAGTGGCCTGTGCGATATATAAGAGTCTTCTCCATTCGGCTCGGTCCATGGCAACACGTCGCCAACCACACAGTCTACGGAGGGTCCGCAAATCATCTTCCACCTGATCGATCCACCTTGCCCGCTGCGCACCTCGCCTTCTTGTGCCCGTCGGATCGTTGTCGAGAACCATTTTAGCTGGGATACTGTCCGAAATTCTGGCTACGTGCCCGGCCCACCGCAGTCGTCCGATTTTCGCGGTGTGAACGATGGATAGTTCTCCCAGCAGCTCATGCAACTCGTGGTTCATTCACCTTCTCCACGTACCGTCCGCCATCTGCACTCCACCATAGATGATACGCAGCACTTTCCTTTCGAAAACTCCAAGTGTGCGTTGGTCCTCCACGAGCATCGTCCAGGTTTCGTGTCCGTAGAGGACTACCGGTCTAATGAGCGTTTTGTGGATTATTAGTTTGGTATGGCGGCGAACTCTATTCGATCGGAGTATCTTGCGGAGTCTAAAGTACATACGATTTTTTTTCCTGTTCGGGTGTGCCACTGCGACCAATGATTAGATCCCGTATCCTTAGTGTTTAAGTGCATGTCGAATTACTCCAGTGCTATTGAGAAGCAATGCAGTCTCGGTTTCGATACAGTTGTTGTTTTATTTTCTCAAGACCACCATGACAAGGTCCCGCTATTTAGACCCTTCATAGAGAGCAATCCCATTGAAGGCGCGCCCCTTATCAATAGGAAATCAATCCTTTCTTGAGAAAACAGAACAGTAATACTGTTATTCAGCCATGCATAGGAGCCCCAGTCATATACTTGACTTGCTTCTAGAATATCACCAGCAAAACAATGAAAAGCCGGGATTTAGCTCTGTCTACAAGACCATTTCACGCAAGAGAATTTGTTCAGTAATAAGAATTTCCGTTTGTTGCTCTCACTACCATTGTTCACCAGTTCAAGAAGAGTTAGTACGTATTTAAACCCCTAACTCGATTTTTCCAGCAGTCAGTTCGGCCTAGGACCGGGTACCGAGGTTTTTTAACTAATTGCTTGAAAAGTTGTTTCCGCTGCATACAGTTTAGCCTCAAACAAGAGGAATTCGTCTGCAAGGTAACATTAATTATGTTTTATTTCTGAGACTGCTGTTGGTAGCGAGGACTAAATACGATGATTCCTTAATTACCACAACTTATTGCCTGTTTGGTAGATCTTACACCGCAACACACTACGTCAAAGTGATCTACCGTGTTACGGGAAATACGATTACCAGCCACTATGCGTCTCCGAATTTCTCTGTTGGTATCATTTTCGGCAGTCACCAGTGAGCCCCCAGTGAACCAGTGAACACAAATTCTTCTACCACCTCGAATTCGTCACCACCGATGCAAATTCGCGGTGGGTGGCTAACATTGTCTTCTCTTGAACCTCTTGCTATCATGTACTTCGTCTTCGACGTGTTGATGACTAGTCCGATCCGCTTGGCTTCCCTCTTCAGTCTGATGTAGGCTTCCTCTATCTTCTCAAAGTTACGTGCCATAATATCTATGTCGTCGGCGAAGCCAAATAGCTGGACGGACTTATTGAAAATTGTACCACTCGTGTTAATTCCTGCTCTTCGTATTACCCCTTCCAAAGCGATGTTGAATAACAGACACGAAAGACCATCACCATACCGTAACCCTCTGCGGTAGGGTGGGTCAAAAAACACTTTTTCAAATTTTTTGATGGGTCGATGAATAGATGATGTGTGGGCACGTTGTAATTGCGGCATTTCTGCAGTACTTGGCGAATGGCGAACACCTGGATCGTGGTGGAGCGTTCGCCCATAAAACCCGCCTGGTACTGCCCCACGAGCTCCCTTGCAATTGGTGCTAGTCGACGGCATAAAGGGAGAGTACCTTGTAGGCGGCGTTTAGCAATGTGATTGCGCGGTAGTTGCTTCAATCTAGCTTATCGCCCTTTTTGTAGATGGGACACACGACACCTTCCATCCAATCCTGCGGCAAAACTTACTCCTCTCAAATCTTGGTAATAATCCAGTCCAGCTCTCTAGCCATTGCCTCACCAACGTGTTTAAACAGCTCTCCTGTTAGTTGATCAACCCCAGGGGCTTTGTTGTTCCTCAGCCGGCCAATCTCTTCCTGGATTTCCTGGAGATCCGGAGCCGGTAGAATTATGTCCTGCGCGCGTTCCCCCAGGTCCATCACCATACCGCCATCTTCGTCTGCCACATCGCCATTCAGGTGTTCTTCGTAGTGCTGCCTCCACCTTTGGATCACCTCACGCTCGTTCGTAAGAAGGTTCCCGTTTATGTCCTTACACATATCAGGCTGTGGCACGTGGCCCTTACGTGAACGGTTCAACTTCTTATAGAATTTTCGTGTGTTATTAGCGCGGTACAGTCGCTCCCGTCTCTTCATGGTCTCGATTTTCCTGCTGACGCTTTTTCCTCCGGAAAATCGAGTTTTGTCAGTTCCGCGCCTTTTTATATCGTGCCTCGTTCGCCCTCGTGCGGTGTTGCAGCAATCTCGTCCATGCTGCATTCTTCTCTTCCACTAACTGCTCACATTCGCCGTCATACCAGTCGTTTCTCTGATCCGGGGCACCGTGCCAAGTGCAGCATTTGCGGTGCTTCCAATGGCGGATCGAAAATCTCTCCAGCCATCTTCAAGAGACGCTGCACCTAGCTGCTCTTCCGTTGGGAGTGCCAATCCCAGCTGCTGCGCGTATTCTTGGGCTAGTCTACCGTCTTGTAGCCGCCCAATGTTAAGCCGCGGCGTCCGACTTCGACGCGTGTTGTACACCGTCGAGAGTTTTGAGCGCAGGCATACTGCAACGAGGTAGTGGTCGGATTCAGTACTCGCACTGCGGTAAGTGCGAACGTTCGTGATGTCGGAGAAGAATTTACCATCGATTAGAACGTGGTCGATTTGGTTTTCCGTTTCTTGGTTAGGGGATCTCCATGTGGCCTAGCGGATATTTTTGCGGGGAAAGAAAGTGCTCCCGCCTCCCATCCTGCCGGAGGCTGCGATGTTTATGCATCGTTGGCCGTTGTCATTCGATACGGTGTGCAGACTATCCGGTCCGATGGCCGGTCTATACATTTCCTCCCTTCCTACCTGTGCATTCATGTCACCGATGACGATTTTGACGTCCCGCAGTGGGCATCCATCGTATGTCTGCTCCAGCTGTGCATAGAACACTTCTTTCTCGTCATCGGGTCTACCTTCGTGTGGGCAGTGCACGTTGATGATGTTATAGTTGAAGAAACGGCCTTTAATACTCAGCTTGCACATCCTTGCGTTGATTGGCTGCCACCCAATCACGCGTTGGCGCATCTTACCCAGCACTATGAAACCGGTTCCCAGCTCGTTGGTTGTGCCACAGCTTTGTTAGAAGGTAGCCGCTCGATGCCCGCTTTTCCAAACTTTCTGTCCTGTCCAGCAAATCTCCTGCAGCGCCACGACGTCGAAGTTGCGGGGATGTAATTCATCGTAGATCATCTTGTCGCAACCTGCGAAACCTAGCGACTTGCAGTTCCATGTTCCAAGCTTCCAATCGTGATCCTTTATACGTCGCCTAGTTCTTCGCCCATTACATCGAGTCGCATTATCTCTTTTATTGTTCGTATTTATTGGTTTTCCAGGCGGCTTGTTGGGCCTGCGCAAACCTCCTGTCTCGTCGGAGGGCCGTCGTGTCAGGGCTGTTTAGTGTCCCACCTACCACCAGGACTTGGGCTTGTGCGCTTTGAGCGGCACACGGTCGCTTTGGTGGGGCCTACTTACGGATACATGCAGCTTTTTATAGGAATTCAACAGGGCCCACTGTCAAACCCCACCACATCCTAGGCAAGCCCCACAACTCGCAGATGGCCTGGGGAGGGATCGTCAAGCCCTTGGACATAGTCCCTGCTGCCCGAATAACATGCTTAGCATATGTTATAATTAAAAGACGCGCAATCCAAAATCCGTGAAGCGATGCTTTGACAGTTTTTGAAAAAAATTTGAATTGGAAAAAATAGAAGCTGAAAAATGTTTTTTTCGGGATTACCCTATATAAATTTACTAATTTTGACATAAAACATTACCTGTATGAGATAAATTTAATATTATTTTAGCCTAAATGCTTAAAATTTAATGCTCTACAACTTTGTGGAACAGTACGACCCCCTAATTTGAAAGATTACAAAATACATTTTACAAAATGTGTCACAAAAGGGCCACCCTAATGACAACTTACACCAAAAATAGATCTTTTCTTGCAGATAATTTCGTCTGAAGTCGTAAAAACTCTAACACTGATGGTTTTCGGATTATCGAATTATGTCGTGAAATTTGACGAATCCGACCATTGTGCGCTGTCGCCATCGACAATTTTCGGACCGGCACACACCTCTACTGCCGTTCTACGCATAATTGTCCCATGTACATAGGAAATCTCAGCAAACATGGGACAATTATGCGTATGACGGCAGTTTAGGACAATTGTGATTTAAATATTTGCTCAGAAACACGGGATATCACTTGGTGCAAGAACGCTGCCTACTAGAACAATAGCGTGCATGCGACAATGGGTGGAACCGGTTTCACGGATTTCACGGAAACGCCCATATCTCAGGTTTTTGTTGTCCGATCTGTGACATCAATATATTAATTAACTCAGAAAGAGCTCTAGTTTATGTGAAACATATAAAAAGAGTCATCAAAAAGAGTTCACCAAAGCAAAAAATACAAGCGCTCAAAAAATGGCATTTTTGACATGCCTTCAAATAATCCGGATTATCTCCGGTATCCAGCAGTCTGAACATAGATTTAAACCAGTTTTCCAAAACTTGATAAATTCTCCCGTCGAACACTGTAAGAACCAAAGAAATCGGTTGATTTTTCACAGAGTTATGGTCATTTGAATTTCTATAAAATTTTACCTGTCCCGAGCATTCTGTCCAACCCCTGTAAATGTGCAGAATTTGGAAATTTATATAGTTGGATATAGTTGGAAGAGTACCACAATGGCAGTCAGTATGACACCCGTCTGCTAAAGTTGCCTCCACCTCTTGCCCTTTCTTACCCACAAACATTCGAATGCTATGAATAGCGTTGAACAAAAGTTCAATTTTAGAATTACTAACCTGTTTACAGTGTGACCGTTCATTTTCGGGTCATAATTAAATATTTGGTGGCAAGGCCAGTTAGTGGTTTAGCTCAAATAAAACATTGTTATAAATGTCTTGTGTTGTTGTAAATGTCTGAATGTAAAATAAATGTCTGTCTCCACTTTTCAAGTGTTTGAGTGATGTTTATTTTGTGTACAGTAGCTTTTGGTTGATGTCTTCAGATTTATTATTTATTTTGTTCGTTTCTTTTACTCCGACTTTAATTTATTTATTTATTCAATTAGTTATTATTTATTTATTTATTTACTTATTTATTTATTTATTTATTTATTTATTTATTCATAGGGTTTTCTTTATTTATTTATTTTGTATATTTAAATATTTATTTACTTATTTATTCATCTATAGTTTATTTATGCAATTGCTTATTTATTTTCTTTGTATTTTTTTTATAAGTATCAATTGGCGCTCAACGTTAAAAATTTAAATGAAAAAAAGTGTTTTCTTTCAAGGCCTGAAATAAAATCCTTTTTTTAATCGGTCTCCCGGAGAATTTCAATTAGTTAAATTAATTTCAATAATCGCGTGGTCGTCAGGTGGAATAAGTGGACAAAAATTTGTTCTCAAAGATTGAAAAATTGAGAATTGTTGCGAGTGATGATAACCAAATACGTAAATGCTGCATGTTTCAAGTGTTGAGTTGAGTTGCAAATTAAAAATTCAAGCCACTTTATTGTTGAGTACTTTATCTGGAACTTCGTCAATTTCAAGTGTTACAAGTTGTCCACTAGCAATAAATTCTTATTTTTTCTATTTTCAATGTAAATAGTGTGTTAAATCATATTATTTTCGTATTTATCAAAAGGAAACAAAAGTGTTAGTCTACTTTATTTGTGTTTCCTGGGATATATTTATTCAGATGCATTTATTCAATTATTTATTATAGTGTAAACATATTTCTGCATATTTATTTTTGTTGTTTATAGATTTATTTATTTATTAGATACGTTTATTTACAACTTATTTATTTATTTATTACAGATTTATTTATTTACACTTATTATTTATTGCAAAATTTATTTTTTCATATTTAATAAATAAAGCAAAAATGGCTTTTGCTTGTTCTACTTTTGACCAAGCTAGCGAACTACTAATTGGATGGTATCATACCATGCGAGTAGACTTTCTTGAAGTTGATGAACTCGATTGGGAGCTTGAATCTCGATCAATTGCAATAGACGACAATCTGAGTTTGACTCAGAAAAGAAAATGGCTACGAGACAGTCTCAAGAAAGAGAAGGAAACGTCAGGTACTAGTACAGTAGGTGTTGTAAAAGGTGAGGTGAAACAGGAAATCAAGACATGCATGAAGAAATTCACCGAACTGAAAACAAAATGGGGAATGATTAGCAGTGAAAATGATAGGGAGTTGTATCTTGCTCGTTTACTCCACGTGGAGCTCGTATAGTAGTGATTTTGAGTTCAGCTAAGGACTCACCAAATCTCCACAGCAATCTACAAAATGTGCTGGTAGAATTGGTGAGTATTCTTCAGCCAGAGTGCACTAAATCACTTCACAATAAGTCAACGACAGTAACTGAGAATTTAGAAGGGAATGAGGAATGTGTTAATACATCGCAGGTGGGTGAAAAAGATCCAGACGAAACACAAAACACATCGACTCGTCGAATGACTGTTTTAAGTCAAGACGATCTAGACTGGATTCACTCCCTGCAGGCCAGAATCGCAGATCTTGAATTTGAGCTACAGCGCAGGAACGGAAGGGATGTGGGAACTCAAACTTCGCTTGAGAGTGATATGCCTTTAGAACATTCCAGAGGAAATAACCCAAATCCCATCCACCATCTTAGTTCATTCTCCTGGCCTCATTCACACCCTCAAATTCCTTTTCCATCAGTTAATCATTGTGATCAAAATCATAGGACAGCATCGCTAGAAACTAGCTCTGCCAATACTTTTAACCATGCTCCTATGAACACAACATTCCCGATTTCCAATAATCCAGATCCCAACAGACCAGAAATTAGTTCCCTTCACCCCCAGTTTGCACAAACAACACAAGCTGTTCCTAGCCAATCTCGATTTCCTAATCCCTATCCTGTGCATCAATATTCAGGGCCATACCAAACTCGCCACACTCTGCCAGTTTCCAAGTGGAACATAGCGAAGTACAGTGGGGATGACCAAGGTCTGAAATTGAATGAGTTCCTGGAGTTCAGGCATTATCGCAAGCGGAGTGTATTTCGGAAAGAGAGTTGTTCGAGTCTGCGGTTCACTTGTTCACTGGATCAGCGTTGAAATGGTACATGTCCCAGCGTTCCACTGGTCGGCTCATGAACTGGGAACATCTCTTTTTCGAACCACGTAGAACGTACATGCATCCTGATCTTGACGCTCTGATTAAGATGAAAGTCTATCAGAGACGTCAACAGAAATACGAGTCTTTCTACGAATTCTATTTCGAGATGGAGAAGCTATTTCGCACGATGAGTGGTCAAATTTCGAACGTGGAAAAGATGCAAATTCTTCAACAAAATATGAGGATGGATTACAAGCGACAGATGACCTTCCTCCCTATCGCTGACTTGGGGACCCTAGTAGCGGCTGGTCAGAAACTCGACGCTTTGAACTTTTCCGCTTACAACAAAGTCTTCGGCACGGAAAAAACCGTCCAAGCGGTAAGCAGCGTGTCCGGCCAGCCTGAATCTCATGGATCCAGTCAGACAGCGAGCGTCGGGTCTTCGGTACCGTTTAACCCAAACAGGAACAACCGCGGTCCATCCAATCCTCCATATATCTCTACCACCAAGCCCCAACGTCCAAACAATCAGCACGCTGAGTCTTCAAATGCTCAAATGCGGAATATCGCTTCTAGCTCCCCCGGAGCAGGATCGTCCAGGGCACAGCAACGTCTATCACTTACTCTGGAGGAGGTAGTGAATAACCATTCTCCTCCACCGGAGAACACCTGCTACAATTGTGGTAGATTCGGCCATCACACGGTTATGTGTAGACAACCCGTGGAACTTTCTGTAGTACGTGTGGTCTTCGAGGTTTCCCTACGGACTTCTGCCCGTATTGTTTAAAAAACGGGCCGGCCGCGAACCAAAATCGCCGTCCGCAAGGTCCACAAGCGTAAATCTTCCCCATTCTAACCATGCGCGTACTCCACCGTTTTTCTGGGAGTCCGCTTCACCCAATCTGTACGCAGATACCACCGATGTTTGCCAAATCACATACCCATACGAAGGCGATAGCCGTCCGTATGTGTCAGTCCGAATTTATGGTCTCCACATCCACGCATTGCTTGATAGCGGTAGCAATTTCACGATAATAAGTGAGAAAGTCTACACGAAATTGAATGTCAAGCGTCTTCATAAACCCTCTCGCAGCATTTCGCTTCGATCCGCCAGCGGAGATCAACTGCAAATACTCGGTCAAGCACTGCTTCCATTTTTGGTTCATGGCAAAGTACGTATTGTTCCTACTCTCGTGGTCGCAAATCTCTCCGTCGACTGCATATGTGGAATGGACTTCTGGAGGAAGTTCCATATCCAACCCACCATGCTGTCGAATGAACAAGATGCGATTGTTTCCACCCTTGAACATTGTTCAGATAACCCCAGTCTATCTAAAGAGGAGAGGCAGCTAATCGAAAAAGTAAAGGAGAAATTTCTTCCTGCTCGAGAAGGCAGTCTAACTCTCACTCCACTAGCCCAACACACAATAGTCCTGAAGGAGGAATGGAAAAATCCGCCCCAGGTTCGGCAGTTTCCGTATTGCATGTCGCCTAAGACCCAAGAGCTGGTGGCGGTCGAACTGAAAAGGCTGCTAGGCATTGAATCCTCGAGATGAGCAATTCGGATTGGTCCCTAAATTGCGTTCCAGTAATCAAACCAAACAAGGTAAGGCTTTGCTTAGACGCGCGCAGAATCAATGAGTGAACTGTGCGTGATGCATACCCTTTGCCTCACCCTGGACGTATTCTTGGCCAA
Organism: Armigeres subalbatus; assembly: GCF_024139115.2. Taxonomy (NCBI): domain Eukaryota; kingdom Metazoa; phylum Arthropoda; class Insecta; order Diptera; family Culicidae; genus Armigeres; species Armigeres subalbatus. The sequence continues at coordinate 223,320,454 of NC_085139.1, forward strand.
CTCCCAAAAGCGAAATTTCTTTCGACGATCGACCTTTCCGAGGCCTTCCTACAGGTCCCCCTCGATCCGCAATCGAGAAAATACACGGCGTTCAGTGTGCAGGGCAAAGGGTTGTTCCAGTATACCAGAATGCCATTTGGTCTCATAAATAGTCCCGCCACCCTGGCTCGACTAATGGATAGCGTTCTTGGCCATGGTATACTGGAACCTTACGATATCGTCGTTGTCACAGAAACGTTTGAGCATCACGTACAGCTCCTCACTGAAATTGCACGTCGTCTAAGCCAAGCCAACCTAAGCATCAATCTGGAGAAGTCTCGCTTCGTAGTCTCTGAGGTCCCATTCCTAGGATATCTATTGAGCACTAACGGTCTGCGAACTAATCCAGACAAAATACGCCCCATTGTCGAATATGAGCGGCCAACAACAATCACTAAGCTCCGGAGATTCCTAGGAATGGTGAACTACTACCGGAGATTCATCGCGGACTTCAGCGGAGTAACTTCTCCATTGAGTGATTTACTCAAAACCAAATCAAAGGTGATTCATTGGAACGAGGCCGCCGAAGAAGCCTTTTGTAAAATCAAAGAGCTCCTTATCTCCTCGCCGATTCTGGGAAGTCCGGATTTTACGAAGGAGTTTGTTATACAAACCGACGCAAGTGACGTCGCTGTAGCGGGAATTCTTACGCAGCAACATGACGGCGGCGAGCGAGTCATCGCATACTTCTCGCACAAACTCACAACGCCACAAAAGAATTACCATGCCGCCGAAAAGGAAGCACTTGCCGCGATCCTGGCAATTAATGTGTTCCGCGGCTATATCGAGGGGTACCATTTCACCTTAGTCACGGATTCTTCTGCGCTGACTCACGTTTTGAAAACCAAATGGACAGTAGGGTCCAGATGCAGTCGATGGTCGTTGAATCTGCAACAGTTCGATATGACTGTAATACATCGCAAAGGCAAAGACAATGTCGTTGCTGACGCGTTATCCAGAAGTCTAATTGCCGCAGTAGATTCCATCGATTCGCTCTGGTACTCCACCATGGTGGACAAAGTGTTGAGTCAGCCAGAAGATTACGTGGACTTCAAGGTTGAAAACGATCGTTTATTTAAGTTCGTCTCCGTGTGCGATTACCCGTGCGATTCCCGTTTCGAGTGGAAAATAGTTCCCCAAAAGTCGGAAATTCCCGGAATACTAAACGACTGCCACGACTCTTGTTTTCATCCAGGATATGAGCGAACCCTTTCCAGAATCCGTCAAAGGTACTATTGGCCAAAGATGGCTGGAGAAATTCGTTCCTACGTCCAGCAGTGCGGGATTTGCAAGGAGGTAAAACCCTCTTCACGACCGCTTGCACCCGAGATGGGCAATATGAGAATGGCTAGTCGGAAATCAGCACATCCTTGTAGTGGCCGACTATTTTTCAAAGTGGGTGCTGATCCAACCAGTCCGAAGCATCAGCAGTTCGAGTCTCTGCACTATCCTCAAAGAGCAGTGGATCCTCCGAAACTCGGCGCCGGAGATAATAATCACCGATAACGGTAGCTGTTTTACCTCTAAGGAGTTCAAAGAGCTCCTGGACCAGTTCCAAATCACGCATTGGCTTAATTCCAGGTACCATTCCCAGGCGAATCCTGTGGAAAGAGTCAATCGTACGATTAACGGTGCCATCCGCACCTACGTGAAAGAGGACCAACGGCTCTGGGATACTCGAACTGCTGAAATAGAGATGCTGCTTAATACAAGTGTGCACGCTTCGACTGGTTTCACACCTTTCTTCATCACGCACGGACACGAGCTTTCGGAGTCTGGAATCGATCACAAAATGACACGTCACGAAAACAATCTCACGTCCGACGAGCAAAACGAGCGTAGAAAATTTTTTTTTGCCAGAATCTACGAGTTAGTCAGCCAAAACTTGGTAAAAGCACATCAAGCATCTCGTCAACATTATAATCTACGTCATCGTTCATTCGCTAAATCGTTCACAGAAGGTCAATTCGTGTATCGTAGAAATATGAAGATCTCCAATGCTGCAGAGCACTACAACTCAAAATACGGCCCACAATTTCTTCCCTGTCGCGTTAAAAACAAAATTGGCTCGTCCTCTTATGAGTTGGAGGACATGAACGGTAAAAATCTAGGTATCTGGCCTGCGGCCCATCTCAAACCAGGATAATTGCATAGTTACATAGTAAACAAATCGGTTGACTAAATTTTCACTGTCTGTTTTTTTTTTCGAATACTACGAGCGAGTAAAACGAGAATAGTAGCCTACATTATTTGATTTCCACTATAATCTCCAAAATAGCCATGTCAGATGTACCTAAAATACAAAAAGAAATTAATTAATAGAGTAATATAAACCACAAAAACTAGAAAAATATCCATAAGCATTAGTGTCTCGTCAGTTGTCTCGTCTGTTTAGCCATCGTCATTGTTGTTGAGTTCATCAACAATTGCCGAAACACCAATACAAGAACAATCGGGATATACGGTAAAAGCGTATAACCCAGTATCCATGTCGGACTTTTCAGTGGATACACCTTAATAGGAATTATACTATTCCCCGTAATTTCTACCCTTTATCACTTGCGAAAGCAAGCGAGTACTCAGAAATTACGATCTGAGTGGGTATAATTCCATTTGAAAAATAGTCATAGTCACTCTATCCTAGGAGAGTGACGATATGACAAACTAATTATAGGGCGCCCTACCATCGTAAGATAGTTTATAATGCTAGATAATAAGGCAAGCTTGAATGAAAACTTGAGTGAATGAATGAGAGAGTGTGAATGAGTTGGTGGAGTATGAATGGGATGACTGAATGAATTTGAATGAATGAGGTAGTGTAATAAGTGTTTATTGTCCAAGGCGAAGCTTGTGACGGAAAATTTTGAAAGAGACGTTGCTGAAAGTTTGGTCTCAACAGTAATTTAAAATCAGCAAAAAGTTGAGGTGAGAATTTTTAGTTTGTAGTTGAACTCAACAACTGGGACGGTAGCCTATAAACGCATTTAATCTGACGCACAATAGAACAATCACTCCATTCAATCGAAGCAACTCAAATCCACTGTTCCTCTGACTATGACAATTCCCTGGTGCTACCCGCGAAAACGGTGGACAGACTCACTTTACTAGATTCATGCAATTTTGTTGAAAAGAGTTCCTCTGGATTCCACGACAAATCATTCAACTAATTGAATCTGAAACTGGTAGAGCAGTAGTCGCATCCGATGGACAGGCTCACTGTACTAGAATCAAATAATTCATCGAACAGAGCTCCTCTGCCCCGCACGAAAAATCATTCGATGAATTGTAACTGATTCTGGTAGAGCAGTAGTCGCATCTCGTGAGGATAGCTCAGGAAGAAAAAAAAACACTTTGTTTTTTTTTACCCCGCCTCCGGGAAGATTGTGACCGTTCATTTTCGGGTCACAATTAAATATTTGGTGGCAAGGCCAGTTAGTGGTTTAGCTCAAATAAAACATTGTTATAAATGTCTTGTGTTGTTGTAAATGTCTGAATGTAAAATAAATGTCTGTCTCCACTTTTCAAGTGTTTGAGTGATGTTTATTTTGTGTACAGTAGCTTTTGGTTGATGTCTTCAGATTTATTATTTATTTTGTTCGTTTCTTTTACTCCGACTTTAATTTATTTATTTATTCAATTAGTTATTATTTATTTATTTATTTATTTATTTATTTATTTATTTATTCATAGTGTTTTCTTTATTTATTTATTTTGTATATTTAAATATTTATTTACTTATTTATTCATCTATAGTTTATTTATGCAATTGCTTAATTGTTTATTTATTTTCTTTGTATTTTTTTTATAAATAACAATGCGGAACAAGTGTTAGGGTATTTTAAATTGTTAAGGCTTAGCATGCAGCCAGTGTCGGAGTGAACTTGTAAATTAGTATAGGATATCAACCAAAATATTTTATATTGTAAGGTTCCTGTTCGTGTTCGTGTATTCATCGTCTCTACTACAACCATAATCTGCTTCGTGGCCGCCATCATCGTCGTCGGGGGATTGCCTAGTCATCGAATGAGAATGAGTAATCGAGGATGATATAAAAGGGACTCCCCAAGCAGGGTTGGTCTCTTTTTCGAATAAGTCCGGAGGAGCGAAGATAGTGACGGTTCGCGGTTTAGTACGCTTTAAACTAACCGTTAGTAGTTCCGCTTAAGTGAATAGTCGTTGAATAAAACTTAAAGTCTAAATCATACAATGATGTTAAAACTTACGAACTAATAGGTGTAATTATTACAGTTAAAATACCACTTAAAATTAAAACACCTAAAGCTAAATTAGTACGGACCAATTGTGATAATCACCACGGACGGTTAAGAACAAGCACCAATAATCGACAAGTGAATCTTAGCCGCGTTCAAATTGCATTGGTTACTAACGTACGACATTGGTCAAGCGAGCAGTGGTGAAAGACAAAGACTGCAGTGAACAAGAGTGGTCGAGCAGAAAACGCATGTGCAAAGTGGTATTCAGTAAAACCTGTGAACGTAGGGTAAGACGGTATAATGCGCCCCACCTGGCCAAAACGCCCACTTTGATTTCTAGAAAACTATAACTAACTAATCAGTTGGTACCTATAAATATTTGTAAAACCATCATCCTATGTGAATATGGGAGTATTTTTGTATTACGTAATAAAAATAATAGAAAAATACAAAAAGTTACAGTTTTGATGTAACTTTCAATGTTTGTTTGCTCAACATTCTGGAGAAACTCTAGCATACTGTCCGCCAAACTTGCACTGGAGCACTCAGTTGGGCAGCCAATTAACTTCTATCAGTGGTTAATGTAATATAAAATAGCTTCCATCTTCAAAATGTAACGGTTTCCGAAAATATGTTTCACTGGTCAATACGCCCCAGTGTAGGCAGGACAATATGCCCTTACCAACTGGACACAAGCGCGGCGAGCTTGCAGCAGTTGCTTCAAATTATATGGAAACTATTGAAATCTATTCTAAGCCTGATTAAATGGACTTATGTTGCTTTTTTACTGTCACGCGCATAAGGATTTGTAACATTTTATTATGGGATTGATAAAATACTAATGAAGGGCTTTGAAGCGTGTTTGGCAAAGGTGGGGCGTATTGCCCAGGCACTTTTAAAATCCATTTTTCACGACTTTTCAAAAAAGTTTATTACGTGTAATCTGTAATATTTTCATATGACTACTCACGGGCAAATTTGCGACTTCCTGGACTACCAAATAACACAAAGTTTGCATAAATTGCGTTAAAAGGAAAAGATATCAAGAAGTTGCCTTAGGGGCATATTATACCGTCTTACCCTACTGCTCAGAACGGTGCACGCTCGCTTGACAGAGACCACTAAAAGTGCGCGCGAAATCTGTACCGCTCCCCGGACTCGGAACTGTGGCCCACATTATATTTGGCCAAACCGTCAGTGAAGTGTGTTCCCTAGTTAATAGTGGGAACAGAAACAAGAAGAAGAAGCGAAGAAGATGAAGTTTTGAAGAAAGAAGAAGACGCAGAATCAAGCCCCAAGTTCGAGATCGCCACGAGACGAGACGAGATCATCTTGCATGTCAACGGTTCCAGCATCGGCCGCAACGGTGAGCTCAATCCAAGTAAAACCCCAATAAAAATCCCATATTAGTGCACTCAATAAAATAGATTAATGATGATGATGATGATGATGATGGTCCCGCCACATACCCCTACAAAGGTTTGAGCTAGACGATTTATCTTTAAGATAATTAATTGAATGATATAATAACAATTTAATCAGATTTGCAAAAACAAAACGATCTGATTACCATCACAGATATGAATTACTTAACTTTTCATTACTATCCAGCAAAAAGGTAAATTAAGAAAAAAAACTGTTGTTTTCATCTACAGATTCTCATAAGCATCGGTAGTGATACCGAGTTTATACTAAAATGCAAAACTTGTGATACCTCTCGCACAGATTTCAAAGCTCCACCAAGAATCGCGTTTCATGTTTATACAAGACCACTTAACGTTTATCACTCGTAAGCATCAATAAAATTAATAATCTAAGTCGTCAACAAAACTAAAACTTGTGTTACCGCTCCGTCGATATCAAAAGTTTCGGTATCAACCACGGGAACAAAACTCTACCAGATAGCCCATTACTAATCCGAAGAATCATTCAAACAGTTAAAAATGCGCAAGACTGTACATAAATTTTAAAAATCATCCATATCTGCTTTGCGCGCGCGAGACTCAAACTTTTGTAGACTACACAAAAAAAGGTCAAATTACAATTACGTCAATATATATAAAATCCATCATCATCATCGAGGCGAACAAAACAGTTTATCAGTGCCTCAATAAATAAAAAAAATACAATTGTCCAAACAAACAATCCGTAGGTCAAACTTCGTCAAGATACAAAATTTATTGAATTATAAAAAGTCAACTAAGTAGCTGCTTAAAAGGCAGCTTTTACGTGTGAAACACAAAGTCTCTTAAACTGTGATAGTGTAGTTGCACGTTTGATATGTGTAGGCATCGAATTGAAATAATTGATACCTTTAAAAAACAAAGAATTTTGTGAAGCTCCATGCAAAAAGTACGGTGTTCTTATATCTTCCGCGTTTCTAGTGTTATATCTATGAATGTCACTTCCTCTTTCAATTCGATCACACAAATATCGAGGCAGCAATCCGTTAATTACTTTAAAATGAACACCATTGTCAAATACACAATTCTTTGCTTCACCGAGAGCCACTGCAAAGCATCCAACAAAAAGTTGAGGAAGTGAATCTGCTACATCTCAAAATCAAACGCATAATCTTATTCTGCAAACGCTGCAATCTCGATATTTGTGTCTGATTTGCTAAAACAAAATGGAAGGACAAAAGTCCAAGTGAGGAGAGATGATTGATTTGTACAACTGTATTTTGCTAGCAATATTTAATTCGTTTTCAGTCGACAGAGGATTCCATACTTCTTGGCTATTTTCTTGTTGACATTGTCAATATGTTGGTCAAATTTCAATTTATCATCAATAATCACGCCAAGATATTTAATTTCCTGTACGCGATCAAGTGTCTCGTCATCAATTTTCACAGAGACATTATCTATTGAACGATTTCGCGAAATAATCATATACTTTGTTTTACTAATATTCAATTTCAACTGTTTGTACTTCAACCATCTACTTAAAGAATGCAAATCTTCATTCAAGCGTTCAATCGCATCTTCTAAGTCTCTAGCTGCAATGAATAACACAGTATCGTCTGCAAATAAGTTTATATCACAAAAACGTAAAACCCGTCGCATGTCATTTATATACATAATAAACAAAAGGGGCCCCAATACACTTCCCTGTGGCACTCCTAGGGTGTTCTCCACGGGACGAGATACAGAATCATTAAAAGCAGTCCGTTGAGTTCTGTTGCAGAACCCGAAATTCCAAAGCGCTCTATAGTTTTCAACAATAAGGGCCTAGAAATTGTCTCAAAAGCGCGTTTCAGATCCAAGAACACAGCAACAATCGTATCTTTACGCTCTATGCTTTCTTTCCATTTAGCTAATACCAAGTTCAAAGCGGTTTCGCAGGAGTGACCCTCCGGTATCCCGATTGTTCCGGTATTAACAAGCTATTACTATTTAAATACATAAGTAGCTGGCCTTTCACAACAAGTTCTAAAATTTTCTCTACTGTGTGCAACATGTTGATGGGACGAAACTCTTCGGCTTTAATCGTTCCAGCAACTTTTTGAATTGGAATCACTAACGATTCCTTCCAAACTTGCGGCACGTGCCCAGTTTGCAATGATTCATTTATCAGGTCCAGCAGGTTGTGTCCGATGACATGAAAGCAATCTTGTATAATTTTAGCATTAACATTATCAATACCAGCCGTTTTTCCTAAATTAAAACAAATCGTTTCAAGTTCTTGAAATGTTATGGGGTGAAAACTTTCGAATCTTAAGTTACTGTTGACTGGCTGTTTTATTTCGTCAGGTTCATCCACTAACTCGATAGATCGGTTAATGGTTGAAACACTGTCGACAAAATAATCATTAAATTTAGACGCAATTACTTCTTCTGACTCTTCTAATGTGCCATTAAAAGTTATGGATCGCGGTTTACAAGAACTAGGTTTTAACAAAGATTTTAATATTTTCCATAACTCTTTGCTGTTGTTTTGATGCTGATAAATTTTCCTCTGAATATATTCGCATCGAGTATGCTTTAAACATTGCGAATATTTATTCCGCGCAATCTGGTACCTATTCAATGATTTTCATTATTACTTTTACGACATTTTTGTACAACTTATCTCTTTTACGTTTAAGACGTAAAAGATCTAGATTGTACCAGCTGTTTGAATTATTCAAAGTTACTAATTTCTGTTCAACTAATTGATTGGTACAGGATTTTAAGACTCTAGTGATAACAGCTGCTCTTTGATCTAAATTACCAGTATTTTCTCGAAAATCCACGTTTGTTTCGATAAGGCTCGTAATTGCTTGTTTCGAATATTTTCTCCAGCACTTAAGTTTTACCAAATCGTTATTATTACTACTGTCATCTGTAATGCTAATGACTAGTGTTTCATGATCGGTTACTTTTAAATCACAATTCGTAACACTAGTGACAGAATCAAAGTTAGAGTAAACATGATCAATCAAAGTTCTACTGTGCCGAGAAATACGCGTATACTCATTTACTTTTGTTTTAAATTAAAAGTCAACTAATCGCTTCAAATGATTCGAATTTGAATCGTCACACCAATTGATATTAAAATCGCCAGCAATAACATTTAATTTACTAGGATCCATAAACGACTCTAACCAGTTTTCAAAATTTCCAAAAATGCTGGTCATTAGCACTGGGAGAGTGATATAAAATACCGTAATTACCCAACTTCATGCCACGTACAACTGCAATGCCTAAGAACCAATTGCCATCGCAAACTTCGTTCAATTGAAGCTTGAACTGAACTGATTCTTTGACATAAATAGCAACTCCGCCGGTGTGTCTCGAATGTGATAGACAAGCAGCAACACTATATCCCGGAATACTATATTGATCAAATGCTTCTAAGTTAACAATATGAGTTTCAGATAGAAATACTAAAAGTGGACGTTTATCTTCTACAATCTTACGTAGTGCAACGTAGTTTGTAGACAAACCAGCAATATTCAAATACAAAATATCTAAATTATTCACATTTCTACTGGAACTTGGTTGCTATTCATTGAAACGTAAGCTGCTCTTTTTACGATCAAATAACCTTTTATAAACTTTACACTCACTACTAAATGCTCCGTGGTTTACGTCCAGATTCATTTTACGTTCTTTATTCATTTTCAAACTATTGATACATTTCAAAGCAGTTGACGTGCAATCAGATGTTTTGTGACCTTCACTGCACTTAGAACACGCAATACTATTCTTGCATTCCGTACTCATGTGCCCAAATTCTCCACATTGGAAGCATCTTAGAACACTAACTTCGGGAACTACAAGGCACCGATCAAACCTTATATTCACTTTCTTCGCGGTCAGCAAGCAACTATGAGTATCCTTATCGACTTCAATCACAACATTGTATTTGTTGTACTTGAAACGTGGATTTTCGTACGTCCTGATAACCTTTACTTCATTTATAGCGATGTCTTCATTTTGATTTTTAAAATCTCGATGAAGTCATCGGAGGATAATTTATCGCACATGCCCATCACTTTAAGCCTTGGCACCGATGTGGGAACAACAGCATTGTAGCTTTCACCCAGATCGCTTTGAATGCCATCTTTCACAACATTTACATTGTATCCTGTTGCACACTCAGCAATAATAGAGCCGTCTTTCCGTTCCTAAAGTTACTGATTTTGTGTGTTTTTGGATCTAATTTATCGTTCAAAAATTTCCGAGTAGCATCACTACTCTGGTTGGACTCTTTGGTTTAATCACAATAACCGGACGAGCCTTACGTTTAGTTTTCGCTTCCTGTGAAACAGCGATTTTATTACTAATTTTAACTTTATTCCCAGCTTTCTTTTTACAACATCCGCGAAACTAACATTCTCAGTCAACAAATTCTCTGACGCTTCATTAACATCATCCTGAACTTTACGCTTTTTAGGTCTGGGAGTCTGACCTGACCTGGCTCTGAGGCCGGACTTGAAGTACCATGCATTACATTCATTGCAGCCAAACTTTTATTCGAATTAAATTGAAAAATGAACATTTCATATTTTCCAACTCTTGACCAACAGATTTTGGAAGCCACTAATAGCCTCACCCAAAACGCAATTCAATTTACTTGCCAATTGTTCCATACCGAGCTTCAACGCGCTGTCTATCTGGGCAGTAATGTGATCTCGGATGCCACCAATCGAATCGGAGAGAGAAGAAATTTTCTTCATCTCTTCCTCAATACGGGTAACATCCGACACCTTAACATTCTGCCCGTCGCAAAACCGACTCGACAGACAGTCCGAACACTTGAATAGCACATTTGCGTTCTCCGTTATCAACCTCGCTGCTGCCTTATTCTCGATAGGAGAACAGCGGGCGTGAAAGTGCTTATCGCACTGACAACAACACAGCGGAAAATCGTTGATAGCGATCCCCACTTTGCACTTTTCGCATTCCATTATCGCTACACAGCAGTGGATACCAATATGCAAAACACCACACAATACACAGAGATAGAAAAATCAAAGGTGCAAAAAAACGACAACGACAGCTTGCCGCACGAAACTATAGGTTGTACTACGGCTTCGCGGGATGCTGTGTTGGGTAATAAATCACAAAATTAGATATAATTAGGCACAGAGATAATATATCTCCTACTTATCCTGATATAAAAATACTTCAGGCACACTTTAGAAACTAATTTCTCGTGGCACAAGTACACTTTCACACGTAATAATTATATTTTTATCACTGCACAGAGGCAAACAAACTATCATGTCCACCATCACCACAAGAATTCGAATATGTTTTTTTTAAATAAATTTTGTATGGCCTCTAAACCCTAACTGTATTTGTTTCACGTTAATTGTTTAAAAGAAAATCTTGTATTCCGCCATTTTGTTGCTGTATGTCCGCCTTGCCACCAAATATAAAGGGAAGAAATATCCGGGAGAATCGAATTGGAAAACGACCCTGAAGTGAAACCGTGTTGAGGACCACTGCTCCTATGGTAATACCGTTACAGGGGTTCTCAACCGGTTCCCACAAAGTTTCACCGAGTATCAACAGCTTGAAGCATGAAATTACTTCTCATCACAATGAATATATTTCTTCATTGGATTCTGGCTAAAAAATTGGGATAAATCAGCTTGTGTTTAGTTAGTTTTTCCAAAGCGGCTCAGGTTTTCGAACACGTAAAAAATTAAATGTTTAAATCATGATTCGGCCGCAAAAAGCAGAACAAACTAACTACCTGCACACCGAGCAGGAACACGACCAAACGCATATCTATTGATTTACTTCCCGACCGCTCAAACTACAACGATACCAGATCGTTCGACGTGTCTATGAACCGAGCATGGACAATAGTCACCGTGCATGTCCGATGGCATATGAAAACTGTGAAGGATCGCGTTTTTGACGACCGAACCGACGTGCAGTATTTTGTACTTACTTACTTGCCCTTACTTGACCGGTGCAAAGCGCAATACAAGCGATGATGATCCACCGAATATAAAATAGATCCCGATGGCTACTCTTTTTTGTAAAAGTTCAAAATAATGAATTTATTATTGGTTGAATTTATTTTAAGAATATGGAAAAATTTCCTATGGAAATTAGATGGAGTATTACTAAACATTTCGAAGGAATTTCCCTTCAAAATCTGAAAGAAATTCGGATTTATTTATCCGTGCCCAGTCGGTAGTATGAAGAGTTTTTCTAAAAACTTTGGGAAAAATTTGGACCTCCCTTAGAAATGTTCTTCTCAAGACACAAACAATTTAAAATCAAACGCTTCCAGACATTTGATCACAAGCGTGGTTTTCATTGTTTGGGCGGTAAGCGTACCACAAGCAGGAATGAAAAGGTGCTCTGAAAACTATTAAAAACGAAACTCCACATGGTCTATGAATTGATTTAGAAACGACTTCTTGTGCCATACAAATATAGTGGAATGAATAGCTCAGAATATATTTCAATCAACAATGACAAATCAACATAGCAGTGAACCATAGCGGAACTAATGTTTGCTCCATGCTATGAAATCTGCAAGCCGAAAGTCACTCGTTTTACTAACGATCTATTCACAACCATTCAGCTCCGCAATCCATCTCGAAACTACAACGGAAATCATTGTAAGTAGCAATGTAGTACAACCAGCTTCGGAACCAGATGCGAAATCATGCTCAGTGATACGTGAATGTGAATCCTTTCAAACAATGTTCTGACAATGTCTCGAACTCCTTTACCACCGCATCGTCGGTCGGCAACGACGCAGCGCAGGAGGACGCTATAACACTGACGTTCGATAGATAAACCGGTGAAGACGACTCAAATCAATCACGCCTTCGTTGCATTTTCTGTTTGCTTCAAGTCCTGGACAGCAGGAGAACCGCGTTTCAATCTAGCTTCGCAATATTATTCCGGCGAAAACAGGAGCAACCTCAGCCGTACTTACAGTAGTAGTCAATCGATACAAAAGCTCTCAATATCGGCTACACATAAATCACTCCTTGTTCGCAGCATCGAGAGGTTCGCACGCTCGTTTCTCACACACCGCCGAAGTAGAGTGGCCTTACCTTCGTCGCCATTCGTCGGAGCTTTGCGTTGGGATCTTGCAGTGTGACCCATAAACCATGGAACGGCTTCGACGATGTTGCAGAGTGGCGGATAGTCGGGCGAAGTTAGGGAAAATATTGAATGGTGAACAGTTGTGGGATGATTGTTAATCGATCATTTTCATTTTATAATAGTAATTAACTTTTACGATTAAACCTACCTTTTGATCTAGTATACCTAATACTCATATTTAAAGCTAGCAAACAGTGTCTTTCCCTGCAGTCGTCAACAAGCCAGTGAAGAAATATCATAGTACGAAATAATACACAAATCTTATTGTAAAGTAATGGAAAAAAATTGCGAAATTCTTATCAACATTAAAATATTATGTTTACATCGATCGGATAGACGTGAATTCCGAGCGGTGGATCCCATCGCAAGTACAAAGTAATACATCTACTATAGCGTGGTGACAGAGCAAAAAGTAGAGTTGGCTTCATGGTGATTAAGCTATCCGGTGGAAGCCGATGAAAATTCGTTAACTACAGTCTAATCAGCATCTACCCCCAACGATTGATAAGTCGCGTCATCAGATTTGAAGACGTGAAGGATACATGTTTTGAGAGCTTTGAAAAGACCCATAAAAAGTGCCTAACACACGATATAAGAATTGTGGAAAGAAAGCTTCTTTCGTCCTGCCTTTAGTAAGGTAAAGCTTCATTCCGCTACTAACGATGATTATTTGTGTACATGTGACCTTTACTGCTGCTGAAGGGATGGCAATCAGCAGTATCCATTTCGCAAGTAAGAATATCGGCAAAACACGTGGCAACACTTGCTCACAGATAGCTCACGTGCTGATCGATTCACAGGCGTTATAGATGTAATGTCCTTCAGAGGTCTGTACATTGACTCGGACCATTATCTAGTCAATATCCAGCATCGCAAATTTACGAGGACACGTTTCAATATCCATTGCTTGGTAGTAGCAGTGGTTACTGAACAGTATCGTTAGAATGTGGATGACAGGGTAGGACACGCTAGCGGATCTGGCGACGTCAACAAATTATGGACGAATATCCATGAAACCACGACTACGAAAGTATTAGGCACTGCACATCGGCGTCAACAAATGGTTGGTTTGATGATGTTCCGAAGCATAACAAGCCATGATAACAAATTTATCAAACTTGTATTGTAAATACAGAATCAGGTAGGCAGCCCCACAGAGAAGTGATGATTCTCGCTTCGTTCTCGCTCATTTTGTGTTGGGATCGTAACAAGAACAAGTAGAACAAGTTAAAATGCATCATCAGAACCAGTGCACCCCGTGTTTGGAGGTTTTTAAAAGAAATTGATAATGAGGTACCTACTGCCTCCCGAATCAGTTCTTTATCATGACAGCTTTCGAAAATAGTCTCTCATGGTGTACTACAATCGTATATTTATACAGTGAACGGCCTTGAGATCCTTCATCACTCCTCATATCAGATCACGGGATATATCGTAGGAATCTTTAAACCAAACATAGAAGAAAGCGTAAAACTTTGAGACAGACTCAGCTGACCCATTTACTTGCGATCAGCTGATCCAAAACAAATTAAAATAAACGATCGTGCATACGAAATAATATACATACAAGAGGGCAAAAACATTGCCACTGGTGAGGGACCAACGCCCGGCGATTCACATACGGAGCATCATATTTCAATTTTATTAGTGGCAATTATTGTATGCAGGGAAAACGTTCATTACCTTTCCCAACGTAATGGAACGACAAGTACGTTATTAAGGGTCAATGTGGCATAAAATCACTATTGACAGTATAATTCATGTTACTTTTGACCGTTTGACCGATATATTTACTCGGATTTTCGAGCAAAACAATTGAGCATAATCTATTTTATATGCTCAACTCGATGGGATGGAAGGATATGCACAGCCTTATGTGCCGACACCTTCCTAAAACAATTTTAAATACTGATGGCAGTGAGATATTGTAAAAACAAGGCCGAATATATTCAATTACTCAACGCAAAGAAATTTAAGCAATCAACATAAATTAAAAATGTTGCATGTAGGAATTGTTGGGTTAATTTACTTTTCATCAATTTAAAAGTTATGTGAAATATCGCATACCCTTATCACGGTTTGGCGAAACCGTCGAAAACAGCTTAGTCAGATTTACTTAACTGGAGCGCGGTGGATTGACATGTTCAAACGTGCTCACATATTGGACAGTGTACGATATAGCGGTGCACAGCCGCGATCGTCATTGATGATGATGCATTGGCGCATATGTATAGGACACTAAGGAAAGAATTTGTTTGGGTGAGGAGCGCGGAATAATAACTTAGCCAAAATGATAGAGACAATAAGAGTCTTCATTGAATCTACGTACACGTATACAGGTGTATTGATCTAAAGGGGTTTGTTGCCCAGTATGAAAAACAGAGAGAACATGATTTTGTTCTTACCAATATAAACTTGAAAGGAAATATTGATATTGGGGTCTTAGTGGTTCGGAAAAAGAAGAGCCGACCCGAAGGGGTAATGATTCTTTTGGGAAAGGGGAATTTAATTCAAAGCCCAGTTGAAAGAAAGAGAAAAATATTGATTGATTGATTTTTAAGAGTATACTTAAAATCAAAGAGTAATACAAGCGGTAGCTGTTAATAGCTCGGCGGTATGGTGCGCTGTTTTACAAAGAACCCATGCTGGGTTCGAATACAGATTTTTAAGTGAATGTTCTCACAACTCCGTTGGTTTAGTAGTATCATGCATTATGAAACATTTGGGACTTGTTGAACATTACTCTGTGAGACAGCAATGTTCAAGTTTAGGTGTAAAGAAAGGGGCAGGACTTAGAGATACTCATTTTATACAAAAAAATATATGAATTAATACATTAGTAAATTGAAGTAGCCACTTGAATGTGTGCTCGAAATAAGAGAGTTTTAGAGAGTGGAAAGAGAACAGAATTTTTCCAAGATAATTTCTAAGGGAACATCCAAAAAGGGGGCAAAGTTTCGTAAAGTATGGAAGTCCAATATTAAGGCTGAATTAGGTAATCTATGACAAGAAATTAAATAACTGTTGAAAAAAATTGGAATAAAAAGGAAGATGTTTCGGAATGTATGGATTTTTCAAATAAGCTGATTAAGCATTTCGTGCAAAAGAACTTTAGGGAGCATCCATAAAGAATGCAAAGTTGAGTAATGAATGGAAGCTATAAAAATTGAGGATATTTACGAAGTTGAAATTAAAACCACATAGTCTGAACAGATAAATGTGGGATGAAGAAAATGATTACGTTATTTAAGGATTCTCAGACCTTTCGTGGGGTCCAAAGTCCAGTCTGATGCAATTCATGAAATCATTATGAAATTCAGAACTCGGATTGACTATAAATACCGTGCGCTTTTCCAAGCTCGGGGTCAGTCCTGAAATGTAAGTGAGTTCGTCAGTCCCAAATATTCAGCAGCACCTTTATTGGAATTCGGCGCTTTCTAGGTTTCCCTAGCCGGCCTACCGAACACTCCAATTGAATCAGGGTTGTCCCTTAGACACCTCGACACTCGTGACTAGTGCACGAATCGAGATCTAAGTTTAAATTAATTAACTTCTTGAAAAAGATAAAAGTGAACAGTTAAATAGTCCGTCGCGGTAAAATTGAAAATCGGTGTTAGAGTCTCAGAATAAGTATCGATAAATAAAAAGTGTTAGTATCTCTGGGAAAGACATTGTCATACGGAAAATAGTGCAAAAGTTTGTAAAAACGAAAATATTCGAGTTTATAATTATACGAAAGTGTTAATTGTAATGAGTGTAATGAATAAGTGCTAAAATGTAAAAAAAAGTTTATAAATGTACAAACAAGTGATACGTAAATAATAAAGTTTTATTCTAACCGTGATTGAGTGTTTGAACTAAAAACCCGAAAGACCAGTGCCGCGCCGTCGGCATAGAACGCTTCATATATCGTGGTAGAAGCGTCGTAATATTCCGCTCGGGACATTTCCACTCCATTACATATGTTCGCTTCAACAGAGATGATAAGTGAGAGACTTTTTCATTATCTTTTTGATTTAATCCATGTCTGCGGATGATCCTTGATAAAAGCTGCCCAGAAAACTAGAGAATTATGTGACGCACAGAGCAGTGTACAAGCTGTTTCAAGTGTACAGTAAAGGAAATATTGTAATTGTTTAAACATACGGCAGAATTCAGTGGGCTAGTCACTAAGTGTGAATATCTGAAGAGTCAATATAGGAAACAATATTCAATAGAGAACCGGACAGGGGCCGGTGACTTCATGAACGTCATGGATACGCTAGCCGCACGCGCATGAAGTTAACTTAGACTGCAGCAAAAATATACCATAGGCAATAATACGGGTGATTTTTCTGTACCGATGGATGTCAGAACGGAGTTCTTTCGACGGAAGCTTTGCGGAGTTGTGACAAAAGTTTTGATTTGAAATAATTAGTTTATTTAAACTCGTGTTGCCAATGAGGCACGCCGCATGAAGCATGAGATCCTGGGACTGAGTGAAGTCTATTGGCCAAACTTTGGGGAACACATAATGCCGTCGACATTCCACGTTGAGCATCCGTGCGAGACGGTTGTAAGTCCGCGTACGGTCTGCTTCTCATTCTTTTTTTTTTTCCTGAAGTACAAATAGTAGTTTTTTTTTCGAAAGTGTTTTGAAGCATAGTGCTTGAGTGGAAGTGGTGCTTAGCTGGAGCAGTTTAGTAGCCACTTAGTTGGTTTTGCAAAACTACGCAAAACTTTGCAGTTTCTTCGGCGTCCATCGCAGGCTCAGGCATCATCGCCCCACGCCGACAGTCATCATCCATCGTGCGTCCCCACCAACACAGACGCAGCCGTCCTGCCACCATCATCCATCCACCCAGTTGCAGTGTTGTGTACGGCGAGAACACCAACAATAGCGTGGTTCGCTGTTAGTCGGCGACACAGCAGTGTGAACGCAAGTATATACTTGAGCTCCCTCTCATTGTTCCCCTCTCTTCTCCATCTTGTTGGAATAGTTTTGACGTAGGACTTACGTCTTTCTTTACTATAGCGGGTGTCATTCCAAAATATTCAAATCGACCGCGTTACGCTGTGTTGAAAGATTTTAAACGTTAATAGCGTTCGTCTCAATGGACGAATTTCTGCGGTAAGCCCCTCAATCGACAGATTTCAAGTATGCCTTTCATGTCCATGCTTGATAAGACCCGAAAAACTTGTTTCAATAGGCATGAAACTGTTTTCAATGAAAAACATTGAGATCAAGGGAACCTATAAATATGGGTACCGTATAATTCTTGCAT
The DNA here is from genome assembly GCF_024139115.2 of Armigeres subalbatus. Lineage (NCBI taxonomy): Eukaryota > Metazoa > Arthropoda > Insecta > Diptera > Culicidae > Armigeres > Armigeres subalbatus. The sequence goes on from NC_085139.1 coordinate 223,338,538, forward strand.
CATTCCATTACCACGTTCTGATTGGTGCAGACACCAGCGAATGAGCAGACGCTGGGTCTGCTGAGAAGCCATAAAATAGCGCAACGCGATTTTTCCTTTCATTCTGACCAGGACAAGCGAAGAACCGCATCATCGCATGATCGACAGCACTCACACCTTTTAGCAGGGAATGAAGCCGATCGCTTTTCGGCTCGACACCATCGAAGCCACCATCATCAGCCGAAACCTAGCCAGTACAGCAGCAGCCCACCTACAGACCCGACAAAGCAGCAATGCTGAGCAGATACCGGCAGCAGCAGCAGAGTCGAGCCGAGACCGGCCGGTATCGGTGCTGAGCCGAGACATGTTGAAGAAAAGCCACATGATGCAGCATGTATGTCCAAAAACAAACGGTTCTTCAGAGAGCCAATAATAGAGATCAATAACAAAGCTTTCAATACCCATCGGGATAGAAATTGTACTTGGATGCCAAATCCAATATTCTAGTGATAAAATTTTATGCGTGATTTTCATAAATAGCGTCAAAACTAACAGTGGATAATTTTTCTGATTTAACCGCGAAGTGGACGAAGGATTTCGCTTGACCATGCCTAAAAAAAACATAAGATGTCCAAATCTCTCACATAATATGTATTTGGATATTTGGATTAAAAAAACACCGATAACAGCACAAACATTAATGAACTATCAATCGATTTTTCATCAAATGTTGGATTTTTTGGCATTGATCAAGAAATATTTAGATAAACATTGTTTGATACTGACCGCATACAAAGCGAACGTGACTGAATGATCGTCCCATGTTACCAATTCTAAATCTTATCACCCGAAATCCCATGTCCGGGTGTTTCCTTCCATCAACTACTAACAATGTTGTCTCAGAAAAGAACACGTGCTTCTAACCTAAACTGCAATTCTAAGCTCGCTTGCCCGGCTTATTGGCCTGTATCAAGCAAAAAGTCCCGTTAAGAAATAGACGCCAGCAGCGAGCAACAAGCGTAAAAACGAAGAAGCCCTTCTCGAACGCGTTAATGATGATGACGCTTTGGCTGACAAAGAAGCGGGATACAAGACACTAGCTGATTGGCCCACCAATTGGGAAGCAGAGAAGATTCAAAATAAGGTATAAAAGAAAAGTGCATTCGCTCGCAGTCTTTTTTATACCATCACTAGAAATTCGCGGTTATTTGAAAAGATCGTTTTCTTACTTTTTGGACTTAGCTGAAGCAAACAGCCTTTTTCAAGGCTCTAAGAGTTAAAAATAATGTTCTCCTTCAGTCGCTATCCTTTTGGATTAGGAGGCCCTACATCCCCCTTGTGGCTTATTTCAGGCAGTCCTTCAGTGGGAAGGTTGCCACTATAGAGGCTAATATTCCGTGACCGGACAGATACTTCCTGAATTGTTTATGATGATTCTTGTTCGAGGTAGATTTGATTTATGTGTCGGTTTTATGAGAAGATTTTGCTAAGGAATGGTATGCAACGCCGATTATTTATCCAAAATAGTTGATGTTAGAAATTTGGACATATTATGTATCTTAAAGGCATGGTCAAGTCAAGTCCTACGTCCACTTAGCGGTTATGTCACAGACATTACCCACTGTTTGTTTTTTTCTTTCTTTTTTACTCGTCTTCTCCTCTGTTCCAAATAATTATTTTGTGTGTGTGTGTTTTTTTCTGTCCTTGTGATAATTGTTTAGTTTTAAAATAGATTGTGCCTCGCTGCAGCGAGCGGCGCATTTCGTGTCCACAATACGCGAAGGCGAAGATGGCGGATGCCATGTCCAAAACGAAAACCAAAACGAAATGAACACCAGCAACGCTAAAATTTCCTCTACGAGCCCCCGTCCCAAGGTCTACCCTCACGACTCTAGTGGGCCGTATGTTGTTTTTTCTCGACCCAAAGGCAAACGTTTGAATATCAGCCAGATCAGCAAAGATCTGGAAAAGCGATTCTCATCTGTCATGACAATTGACATGGTTGGGTCCAGTAAACTTCGCGTCACGGTCAGTGATCGCAAACAGGCCAACGAGATTGCCAACTGTGAGCTTTTCACTCTCGAATATAAGGTGTCAGCAGTGTGTGAGATCGCGGGGGTGGTGACGGAGGGAAGTATTACATGCGACGATTTGAAACAAGGTTTCGGTCGTTTCAAGAACGTTTCTTTGCCTCCTGTTGCGATATTGGATTGCAAACAAATGTATTCGGTGTCGCAGGAGGGAGAGAAGCGGAGTTATTCCCCGTCTGACTCTTTCTGCGTCACCTTTTCCGGGTCCGCACTGCCTGACTACGTAGTGATTGGCGAACTTCGTCTACCTGTTCGGCTGTATGTAGCGAAGGTGATGAATTCTGTTAATTGCAAGCAGTTGCGCCACACCGCTCAGTGCTGCTGCAATAAACCTCGCTGTGCATCATGCGGAGAGAAGCATGTGGAGGGCGCGTGCAAGATGACACCGAAATGTGTCTATTGTAACAAAAGCCCTCCACATGCTCTTGAAGCTTTCCCAACGTACATACAGCAGCGAATCCACCAGAAGCGGTCTCTTCAGCAGCGTGCTCGGCGAAGTTTATAACCGTTCACGTTTACCGAGTTTAATTAATCGGCGGCTTTAGCGCCACTCTCAACGAGAGACCACCGGTCACGTTTTAATTGCCCGACCTTTTGAGACTATTTGGCTCAGGGAAAACTCTAGAACGGTTATCAAGTGAAATTGGCAAAATCTCTCAAGCGCAAGCTAAATCTCCTCCCATTCATTCACCGCAAGACCTTAGGGACCGCAAAAGTTTCCATACAACCAAGAAAAAACGTTTTTGGCTCCTGAAATTAGTGAGTCGTTTATTTATGAGACTGACGTTAAACGTAATTAAACTAAATCACCATCACTTTACTTCTAGAATATTTTATTCGTGCTGGACGTTTTTCAACGGAAATGGAAACATAAGAGCAAACATGGCCATGTAACTAAGCTCTAACACGTACCTGCGCAGGTTTTTGATGATCGATGGGGCCCGACGAACCTCGACGAATCTGGCAGCTTCTGGCTCGAGAAAACCTCGACGATGGCGGTGATGCGATGGCTGCCACCGGAATGTCCACGCTGCGATTTGGCGCGCAACGTAAAGATGACCCGCGTGTGTGTTATGGCCGAACTAGAGATGCGGAGGTAGTGGCGGCTGGAACGGAAGCTTCCGTTTTGTTCCGCGAGAGCAATGGCGGCGTAAAATGCCGATAATGTCCCCGGGGCGATCCTCACTTACGGATAGAGGCACACGTACCCAAAGCGACCCGGCTTCGCGTACCTTTCCGTTCCACCGAGCGGGGATCGGCGAAACCTCTATCTTTCGGTTCGGATCGGGTTCACTGCGTGCAATGGACGACACGCGCTCTCGGATGGCTCCGGTCCACAGAAAATGACGGAGAGGGACCTTACCTTCGGCAATAGACGACCGATGGGAGATTCTTCGCTACAATGGTTTGAACGACTTCACACTCCGTTTAACTACCTACTTGAGGCGGGCCTTCACGGTACACACGGGTCGCGATGATCTCGAACGGTATTCGTGGCTCGCACCACGACGGAACCTTGGACGGTCGCCACAAGACGACGGAAATTTCCAGCCGTACGAAAAAAGCGCAGCGCGCTGCGTGTCCAACACGAATTTATTTTAGCATTATGTTAAATCGCTCACATAATAATTATTAATTACCTTTTTTTCGTAGTAGTAGATTTAATAAAAAATTCAAGCAGAATTTGCGATACAACGGACCTCAGTCCACTAAACAAAGAAAGAAACACAAAACGTTTAACACCACTTATCATTTTTATAAACTCACTCACTAATGTTACCTTTAAATTGTACTTCAAATCACACAAGATATTCTCAAAACGTAAGTATCTCTAATCGCGTACTTCTGCTTTCCAGCCGATCTTCTAGCGAAATGATCGAGCGGATGAAATAGCTACGCCAAGAAACTGTGCCTCTTTTCAAATTTGAGCCCTATTCAAGTATTTTTAAAGACTACTCTGTAACTATTCTTCAGGAGAATGCATTATTTGAAAATCGCGCCAAATGATTTGCATGGCGCCGAGAAGCATGGCGAATTTAAACCGCTTATTTTAAATTTAGCGCCATGCTATAAAAGCAGAGCTTTTATAACATGTTCCATGTACGCGAGTTGAGCACAGAGATAGCTCGATTTTATCAACACTAGCTTTTATTTAAAGTTATTATTTTATTCTTATAATATTTTCAGTTTACGAATAATTAATTAACAACAATAAAAACGTAAAACGTTACAAGTTACACCGAAATGTGAAGGAAGGCCGCTTCTCCACTCGTTTCTGACACCATCTACTCGTCTCTTCCTTTGGACGATCAAGGTAGCTCTGACTCCTATTGGAAATTGGGTTCCCTTCGTTTTCAATTGCTCAACGAGGAAGCGAATAAAATAGTTCAACTTTTGTGGTTTCATATCAGGATGAAAGAAAGTTTCCACCGCTTCGGGAAACATCTAAAATCGTAGATGCCCCGATTTTTGCGATTTTTTCAGCCAGAAAGAGAGCATAGAGAGCGAGCAGAACAATTTCCAAGCGCTCAAATGTTCACACTTTCTGGCATCGTGGAGCTCATCCTCAACTTCTTCGTTGCTTCCGACCCCGTGAAGAACATGGTCAAAACTGTTCTTACTATTCTGAGTCCTCTCCTGAAGCAGCTGGCTTCAAAATGCCCCTCCTCGAGTCATTCGTATTCTTCGATGACTAATTTTGTCGATAAGGCTCATATGATTTCGATTCTACAGTGGAACTGTCGAAGTATTCTTCCAAAATTAGATATTATTAATTTTTTGTTAATAAATTACAATGCGATGTTTTTGCTTTATGTGAAACATGGCTAACACCAGATGTAAACCTTCATTTTCCCGATTTTAAAATCATTCGCCGCGATCGGGAAAACCCATATGTAGTGGTGCTTTTAGGGATCAGAAAACAGCACTCCTTCTATAGTAAAAAAAAACAGCACTCCTCCGATGTCTGGCACCGAAGTTGTCGCATGTCAGGTGACTATTCGAGGAAAAGACCTCTGTTGGCATGCACCAACAAGGAATAAGAAATTCCAAGTTTATTAATAGATCGTATATTAAAAACTTTCTGCAAATAACATAGTTCATTAGATAAGTGTCAGTTATAAATTGTTTTCACTTACGTTTAGTATTCTTATTCCTTTTTTTGTTTCTTAGTTTGTCTAATTATTATTGTGGTTGCAAACCTGCAATTGCAATGCATTAGAATTCGATTATAGGACTGGATTCTAATTGGATTTACCGTAGTTGGGGGATTATGACACGTGAGAACGCACTACAGCCACGAATCGTAGCTAGCTTCCAGTTCCGAGCTGACCTCGCCTGCCAATTACATATTTTATTAGAAATTCATGGATTTGATAAATCCGGCTTACCGTGAATATAGAAAACTGACTTTTTATATACCGGCACCTAACAGACCTCTAATGCAGTCTACAGTGGGTTGGTTGATCTATCTCAACATTATGGAAATTAATTTTAGGCATAAATTCACTTTTCATTTATCTTACCCTATCCAATTTTACCAAACCTGAGTCTACACGCTAGCTGTATAATATCTAGTATACTTATTAGCAAAATAATTTGTTTTATAAAAATTCCTCGTTAAATAACAAAACAATCGTTCGCATGTACCATCAAACAGTTTTAGCTTGCCTTCGATGTGTGTTTGTGCCAAAGAGCTGATTGTCAAATCGTTCGTCCGTGAGTTGGTTGTAGCTGCATGACATCGTTCCGTATCTACACCGTATTTATCGACGCGCCGACCAAGGGGTCGTTACAACCTCAGTATCGCCTCGATATATCTTTCTCCAAACACGGCGATATCTCGTAGAGATCTCTCGCACATCTGCTCGGTTATGCCCTAGCCACGGTTGATCCTGGGAGATTTTAACTCCCACGGAACAAGCTGGGGGGAAATGTACGACGACAACCGTTCAACAATGCTATACGACCTCTGCGACGACTTTAATATGTGGTTTTCCAGCAAGAGATAGCCGTCTAGATATTTTAATTTGTTCGAGCTCATTATCATTGGACTGTATTTGGAAGGTGGTCCAAGATCCCCATGGTATTGATCATTTGCCGATCGAAGTCTCGATATCCAATGGACGTAATCAATTTGTTTCTATCGACCTCTTATATGACCTCACGAAGCACATCGATTGGAGAAAATATGCGGAGGCCACCATTGATGGCGTAATGTCGATAGAAGCACTTCCCCCGCGAGAAGAGTACGAGTTTCTATCCCAGTTGATCCTTGACAGCGCTCTTCAGGCACAACGCCGGCCAGTGCCAGGAGCTTCGGTTCGTAGGAAACCACACAGTCCGTGGTGGGATGTCGAGTGTACACAACTTTATCGTAAGAAATCCGCCGCGTTTAAAGAATTTGGAAACATGGTTTGATCGTTCTTTACAAACGGTACATCGCGCTCGAGATCCAGTTCAAGAAACTGGTCAAAGTGAAGAAACGTGGATATTGGCGCACTTTTGATGAAGGCTTATCGCGCGAAACCTCAATGAAAACTCTGTGGACCGTCGGGAGAAAAATGCGCAACGCGTCGTCCGTAAACGAAGATCGTGAAAGCTTGTCGCGGTGGATACTCGACTTCGCAAAGAAAGTTTGCCCAGATTCGGTACCGGTGAAGCAAGAGTCACGTGATTCTTTTACTGACAGGGATGCGATGAATCGCCCCATTTCGATGATTGAATTCTCGCTTGCCCTCCTTTCATGTAACAATTCCTCTCCAGGGATGGATAGAATTATGTTCAACTTACTCAAAACCTCCGTGACGTCGCGAAGAGGCGCTTATTGAGCTTGTTCAATCAGTTACTGGAGTGCATCATTGTTCCGGATGATTGGAGGCAAGTGAAGGTATAGCCATCCAGAAGCCCGGAAAACCCGCGTCGGATTATAATTCATACCGTCCAATCGCGATGCTATCCTGTCTGCGGAAGCTATTGGAGAAGATGATTCTCTTCCGGCTAGACAAATGGGTTGAATCGAATGATTTGTTGTCAGATACACAATTTGGTTTCCGCAGGGGCAAGGGAACGAACGACTGCCTCGCGTTTCTTTCTTCAGAAATTCAACTAACTTTCGCTAAAAAAGAGCAAATGTGCACAGTGTTTTTGGACATTAAGGGACCTTTTGATTCAGTTTGCGTCGATGTCTTGCGTCGATGGACTTTCACCACTTTTGAACAACTATTTGTACAATTTGTTGTCAGAGAAGCGTATGAGTTTTTCTCATGGTGACTCGGCAACTTCACGAATTAGCTACATGGGTCTCCCTCAGGGCTCATGTTTAAGCCCCCTTCTTTACAATTTTTACGTCAGAGACATTGATGAATGTCTCATGCCAAATTGCTCGTTAAGACAGCTTGCAGATAATTGTGTTGTATCCGTTTTGAGGTCAACCGCAGTTGATCTGTAAGGACCGTTACAAGATACTTTGGACTATGTGTCTACTTGGGCTTTAAAGCTGGGTATTGCATTCTATCCGGAGAAAACCGAGATGGTTGTCTTTTCAAAAAAACATAAGCCGGCAAGTTCCCGCTCCATCTGATGGGTAAGGCAATCACTCGTATATAGCATGTGTTCTAAATACCTCGGGGTCTGGTTTGACTCGAAATGCACCTTTGAGAAGCACATTGTGTATCTGATACAAAAATGCCAGAAAAGAATCAACTTCATGCGAACGATGGTGGGGAGCGTATCCCGAAGATCTTATCACGTTGTACCGAACAACCATTCTGCCGTTTCTCGAATACGGTAGTTTCTGCTTCCAGTCCGCGGCCAAAATACACATGCTGAAACTTCAACGGATTCAGTACCGCTGTCTCCGTATCGCGTTGGGTTGTATGAATTCGACTCATACGATGAGTCTGGAAATACTTGCGGGAGTACTGCCTCTGATAGATCGTTTCGCGGAATTATCGCTCCGGTTCCTCATCCGTTGTGAGGTTCTCAATCCATTGGTCACTGACAACTTCGAGAAGCTGCTCGAACAAAACCCTTAATCTCGATTCATGAAAATTTACCACTGGTATATGACGCAGGAGGTAAGCCCTTCTTCGGTAGATACCAATCGTGCTAACTTCTTAGACTCTTACCGTTCCTCTGTTACTTTTGATCTGTCCATGAAGCAGGAGGTTCATGGAATACTAGATTTTCTTCGTGCGGAGGTCATACCTTCATTATTTGCCAGCAAATACGGGCATGTCAGCGAGGAGAGAAGCATTTTTACAGACGGGTCAATCCCGGGCAATGAGAAAGCGGACTCTTTGGCTATGGTGGGCGCTCTGGAAGGTGATATTTACGATCGGCAAATCACCTTCGATGAATTTTTCTCATTATTTCGTCAGGAAACCTTGATCAGCTGGCAGCAGAAATGGACAAATGGGGAGTTGGGTAGATGGCTGTATTCAATTTGCCACCAGGTGTCGAAGCGTCCATAGTTTTTTGATCGTATATCCATTCGGTAGGCACTCTGCGTTTATAACCGCTACTGTGCCGTGATCTACTGTGGTATTCTGCTGCACAGAATCCACACAGAATCTATTTTTAGATATCCCTAATTCGTTATTGTTGTCATTTGCCAGTTCATCTCATCGTGAGTCCATTGTGTTCATTTGTCCGCATGGTGTATCCAATGATCGTTGCTGTTCGGTTGCCATTTATCGAGGTACGTTGGAGGAATGCCTCAGAGCAGAACAGTTTCGTCAGTCGTCATCAAGCAGCCGTGGCGATGACGCGCGTCTCCCAAAACGCCACCGTACGAGCCGCGCTTCCGGCGACTGACAAGGGTTTTTGGTGGAAGCAGAATGGACCATACTCCGCTCGGTCCAGCGTGAAGCGTTTCCTAGCGAATACTTGTTGCTGAAATCAAACCAACAGGCATTGGGGGTGGCATTCACTCTTTCCACAGAATCATGCAAGATGTCTGTCCGAAGATTTATAGCTCGTCGTGGTGCTCCGTTGGAAATATACTTGGATCAAGGAACGAATTTCCAAGGAGCAAGGAAAGAGCTCAGAGAACAAATTTGTCGACTGAACGTTGAACTATCAACGTCATTTACTAATGCAGTTACACAGTGGAAGCTAAGCCCTCCCTATGCCGATTAAGATACACTGCACACTACATTAGCTGAAGTTGAGTCTATGGTGAACACACGCCTCCTCACGTACCTACCGTTGGAAGCTGCAGAGGATGAGGCGCTGACCCCAAATCACTTTCTGCTTCTTTGTTCCAACGGGGTATGCCAACCAGCAGTAGCACCACAGGACGAAGAATCGGTGTTGCGTTCAAATTGGAATCATGTTAAGGTAATGCGGGATACATTCTGGAAGAGGTGGATCAAGGAATATGTACCCGCTATTTCAAAACTGACGAAGTGGTTCGGCCCTGGGCCGGTTCACCTCGTAAACGAAAAGGTGAGAAATAGCTGGAATCGAGAAGTCGTAGTTAGAGTGCACCCCGGAAAAGACAAACGAGTAAGAAGTGCAGATGTGAGAACCCCAGCAGGAATTTGTGTACGGTCGGTGACTAAGTTGGCTCTCCTGGACGTGCGTAATATTGGAGGTATGGCCGAAGTAGCTTGCAGCAATACGAGGAGGGGTACGTGCGCAACAGTTGTGGACAGTTTGTAATTAACGCTTTCTTCACATAAAATACTAGTTCGTTGAGGTTGAATGATCTACGGGACGACCACCATCAATGCGATGGTTTTCCATTGAACATCCTACCAACGCCTTCGTGCTGCTGTGTCCACTCCGCTGCTTGATTTTGATGTCTGTGCTTGGTGAATCATATTTTCATGGTCTCCGATTTTCACAATCGCCAAGCCAATATAGGAAAGACAGACTTAGTCCTACGTCAAAAAACGGGCAGATGAGTGAATGCACCATAATCCGACTTTTTTTCTCACGGGAAATCTTTGCTGCTGTATGCTAGCAAAACATGGTGTGTATCAGTGGAGCAAACTCAACAGCGGCAGGTGTTTATCAACAGATTCCTGCGGTACATAATTCGTGCCTGATGGTGCCCTCACAACTGGATCTCAAATAACGAAGTCCATCGGAAACAAGCGGGACATCGCAGCAGAGGCAGACCCTGGGGCTCATGGCGGCGCAACCTTAATAAAGAAATAAAAGAAGTCTTCCGAAATCTAACCCGGCAACAGGTTAAAGCGATAGCTGGACATCGCTCAAGATGGAGATCTCTCAAGTCGGCCCTTTGCACCACTTGGGGTGTACAGAACCTTTAAGTAAGTAAGTCTATATAATAAAAATTGAATGGTCTGTGTTCGTATCCGCATAACTCGGAAACGCCTAGATAGATTTTCTTCATTCCTTCAGCAGGTATGATGGTTATCGTTTCCGACGGGTTTATATGATATTTCCTTAAGCAAAAATCACGAATAAGGTCGAGTAAATTATGAATAACTAAAACAAAGATTCGTATGGGAATTTCGCAAAGGCAGTTCACAACGCGCTTTTTCGCCTACTATGCAGTCTTCCGGGTCGACTAGTAAGTAATAAAAAAACTTTCTTGGCAATTGCACTCCACCGATTTGCTTGCAAAATTCCGTTTCAATGGAGTTTTTAAAATGAGTTAGAACTAATATGAATAATGTACCTGGGCTTTTTTTAGACTTTTCCTATATACAATTTACATTTTATGTCCTTCACGGAAAACACGAATTCCGCTTGATTAATTAATTTCTTCCAACTACTGCGTTACCAATGGTAACTTACCATTGCCCTGACCAACCAACAAAAATCATTTCTTGTGAAAACTAGTAGCGACAGTTATCACATATATGACCGTAGCTGGCCACCATTGTTGATTCTTCTATGCCCAGAGCTCTCGATCTGAGTACATTTCAAAAGCTATTAAGCTAATTCAAATCCAAGTTCAATTACTGGATCCTGGTGCAGTGTTTATTGTTCTGATAAATCAAGGAGTAGTTACTACGAATTGTACGACCATCAAGGTCAAGCCCGAGAAATCAAATTAATCTGTTCGAAATTCCAAGAATGTGTATATGATGAGCAATTGCACATCATTCGATCACTGTGCACTGCAGAGGAAATTCTCAACTCGTCGAAATAGCGCACAAAAGCCAACAACCCAGCAAACCGCTATCGAAAGTCATAGATTATATTGCCGAGAGGATATCTATAATTGAATTTATAGTTTTACCTCCCGTCTCACATTCCGCACCATCCCTTATTGCCGGGCATTCTCGGTCGGATGTTTTGCGGTGAAAGCCAACCCGGGCTGGACAAAAGTATTAGAAACCCGCAGAGGAAGAGGATGCTACTTCATATCTATTTGTTCATATATTTCTCGGTTAGTTGGCTTTCTTCCGGGTGGGTCCGGTGAGTTTCTAGCCTTGCGACGGGGGGAGCCGTATAGGGAACGATAAAAGCAGGGTAAGGAATCTAGGGCATTGTTTTCCAGCTGAACGCTGATGCGGAGCATCGTCGTTTGACTAAGTTTGCTGGAGGCAAAAGTGTCCCAACAGCTTCATTAGACACCCGGCAATTTTGTCTTCCACGTTATGCTTTTGCGGTTTAGTATCGGGGAAGGATAAGTCGAGTGATGGGGGGCTTAGGTGGAAAACATGCTGTTGTCTTGAACTGTTTGTAAAGCCGAGATAGGTAGTTTGAAGAATTTGAGTGCAAGACGATATTGCTTTACTTTGGCCCAGTTCTGTAACACGGAGAGAGAAAATATGGTTGCTCTCTATCGATTAAGAAGTAGAAGTTTTGCAATATTGAAATGATGCTGCACGAAGTTAGATTTAACAAGAAAGACTTCTTGATGGAGTTTATATTTAGAGACCAGAGAAATAGTTACTCGATACTTGATCGTGGTTTATGGGTTGGGTTTCATTCTGTAGTCATTCTTTGAATTGATTTACAGGAAACTCTAAATGATAGTTTTTATCGGTATTCGCATCATCACAATTGTATTTAAGAATTACCATTGACATTCAGTAATTCGCACATTCTCGTAGGCGCTAACAGGCTTACACTATTGCAAGAGGGATACATCCCTTCGGTTCGTCCCGATAAACACCGCTTGATTGTCTTCTAAAAAGAACCCTTCCTCAGTCAATATATTTTCTTCCATACTATAGTACTATACCAATACACTAGAATCGACCCTATTGTAGTTTGCAGTTCTAGATAAGATGATAGACTTGGCGCAGAGAAAAACATGTATTCAATGTTCATCTTAGTTATGATAAACCATTTTTCCTTCGATGACAAGCTCTCATGTAAATTGGCTAGTTTTTTCTTTTCTATGCTCGCTCTGGTGAGCTTTTCGCTACCCCCACTTGTTCCATCATGATAAGCTCCTCGCTTGGACCACCCATTGTGTATGCAAACTACATGGCCGTCATCATCGTCCTCGACGACACCATCGCGTGATTGTAATAATCAACTCACCTTCGATAGCGTGCTGGGATGGGGATACAAGTTCACCAGACAACTTTCCCGCCGTAGTCGATAGTCCCATCGTGTTTCCAGGTGTGGAATCTGTAAAAGGATAGAAATTGAGAAAAAATGTTTAGTCATTGTGTGCCTTGCTGTGAAGTAGTGGGGGAGAATCTTTCGAACAGCGAATAGCTATGCAGTTTTTCCAGACTAGAATTTGTTTGCTTTGTTGGTGCCGAAGGAGAAAATGAAACCTGTCAACTGAATAATAATATCGACAGGTGGCTTTAGTTGTGCATAACAAAGAAAGGCTTTCGATTGATTGCATAAACCGAGGCAGCAAGGTATATCCACTAACGGTAAGTGCCAGCTGCAAACAAATCACCATCCATCGGTACTTCAAACAACGGTGATTAAAATGAGACTTTCAAACAACGTTTTGGACCTCGGGAAGAACAAAATTGCAAGTTCGAGAGGGTCATTGTTTCATCAAAGCGTTGGAAATATATTCCGGATAGGTAAAGCAATATTTGCTCAATTTATATTCCTTCTTCTTCTTCTAATTGGCATTACATCCCCACACTGGGACAGAGCCGCCTCACTGCTTAGTGTTCATTAAGCACTTCCACAGTTATTAACTGCGAGGTTTCTAAGCCAGGTTACCATTTTTGCATTCGTATATGATGAGGCTAACACGATAATACTTTTATGCCCAGGGAAGTCTAGACAGTTTCCAATCCGAAAATTGCCTAGACCGGCACCGGGAATCGAACCCAGCCACCATCAGCATGGTCTTGCTTTGTAGCCGCGCGTCTTAGCGCAGGGCCAAGGAGGACCTCAATTTATATTCCATTACTGTGGAATCGATAAGACCTATAACAACAATCGTGTTACTGCATGCTGAATAGTGTTTGCTCTTATTGATACAGTCCCTCCTGGAATTCCTCCGGAAGTGCCTCCTGGAATTCCTCCGGAAGTTCCTCTTGAAATTCCGTCGGTAGTTCCTCCTGGAATTCCTTTAGAAGTTCCGCCTAGAATTCCTTCGGAAGTTCCTCCTGGAATTCCTTCGGAAGTTCCTCCTGGAATTCCTTGGGAAGTTCCTCCTGGAAGTACATCGGAAGTTCCTCCTGGAATTCCTTCGGAAGTTCCTCCTGGAATTCCTTCGGAAGTTCCTCCTGGAATTCCTTTGGAAGTTCCTCCTGGAATTCCTTCGGAAGTTCCTCCTGGAATTCCTTCGGAAGTTCCTCCTGGAATTCCTTCGGAAGTTCCTCCTGGAATTCCTTCGGAAGTTTCCCCTGGAACTCCTTGGGAAGTTCCTCCTGGAATTCCTTCGAAAGTTCCTCCTGGAATTCCTCCGAAAGTTCCTCCAGGAATTCCTCCGGAAGTTCCTCCAGGACTTCCTCCTGAAGTCCCTTCAGGGGTTCCTCCGGAAATTCCTCCAGGAATGCCTCCGGAAGCACCTTCAGGAATTTTTCCGGAAGTTCCACCTGTAATTCCTTCGGAAGTTCCTAAAGGAATTCCATTGAAAGTTCCTCCTGGAATTTCTTTCGGAAGTTCCTCCTGGAATTCCATCGGAAGTTCCTCCTGGAATTCCTTCGGAAGTTTCTCCAGGATTTCTTCCAGAAGCTCCTCAAGGAGTTCCTCCGGAAATTACTCCAGGAATTCCTCCGGAAGTTCCTCCAGGAATTCTTCCGGAAGTTCCTCCAGGAATTCCTCCGGAAGTTCCTTCAGGAATTCCTCCGGAAGTTCCTTCAGGAATTCCTCCGGAAGTTCCTCCAGGAATTCCTCCGGAAGTTCCTCCAGGAATTCCTCCGGAAGTTCCTCCAGGAATTCCTCTGGAAGTTCCTCCAGGAATTCCTCCGGAAGTTCCTCCAGGAATTCCTCCGGAAGTTCCTCCAGGAATTCCTCCGGAAGTTCCTCCAGGAATTCCTCCGGAAGTTCCTCCAGGAATTCCTCCGAAGTTCCTCCAGGAATTCCTCCGGAAGTTCCTCCAGGAACTCCTCCGGAAGTTCCTCCAGGAATTCCTCCGGAAGTTCCTCCAGGAATTCCTCCGAAGTTCCTCCAGGAATTCCTCCGAAGTTCCTCCAGGAATTCCTCCGGAAGTTCCTCCAGGAATTCCTCCGAAGTTCCTCCAGGAATTCCTCCGGAAGTTCCTCCAGGAATTCCTCCGGAAGTTCCTCCAGGAATTCCTCCGGAAGTTCCTCCAGGAATTCCTCCGGAAGTTCCTCCAGGAATTCCTCCGAAGTTCCTCCAGGAATTCCTCCGAAGTTCCTCCAGGAATTCCTCCGGAAGTTCCTCCAGGAATTCCTCCGAAGTTCCTCCAGGAATTCCTCCGGAAGTTCCTCCAGGAATTCCTCCGGAAGTTCCTCCAGGAATTCCTCCGGAAGTTCCTCCAGGAATTCCTCCGGAAGTTCCTCCAGGAATTCCTCCGGAAGTTCCTCCAGGAATTCCTCCGGAAGTTCCTCCAGGAATTCCTCCGGAAGTTCCTCCAGGAATTCCTCCGGAAGTTCCTCCAGGAATGTACCATCCAGGAATTCCTCCGGAAGTTCCTCCAGGAATTCCTCCGTAAGTTCCTCCAGGAATTCCTCCGGAAGTTCCTCCAGGAATTCCTCCGGAAGTTCCTCCAGGAATTCCTCCGGAAGTTCCTCCAGGAATTCCTCCGGAAGTTCCTCCAGGAATTCCTCCGGAAGTTCCTCCAGGAATTCCTCCGGAAGTTCCTCCAGGAATTCCTCCGGAAGTTCCTCCAGGAATTCCTCCGGAAGTTCCTCCAGGAATTCCTCCGGAAGTTCCTCCAGGAATTCCTCCGGAAGTTCCTCCAGGAATTCCTCCGGAAGTTCCTCCAGGAATTCCTCCGGAAGTTCCTCCAGGAATTCCTCCGAAGTTCCTCCAGGAATTCCTCCGAAGTTCCTCCAGGAATTCCTCCGGAAGTTCCTCCAGGAATTCCTCCGGAAGTCCCTCCAGGAATTCCTCCGGAAGTTCCTCCAGGAATTCCTCCGGAAGTTCCTCCAGGAATTCCTCCGGAAGTTCCTCCAGGAATTCCTCCGGAAGTTCCTCCAGGAATTCCTCCGGAAGTTCCTCCAGGAATTCCTCCGGAAGTTCCTCCAGGAATTCCTCCGGAAGTTCCTCCAGGAATTCCTCCGGAAGTTCCTCCAGGAATTCCTCCGGAAGTTCCTCCAGGAATTCCTCCGGAAGTTCCTCCAGGAATTCCTCCGGAAGTTCCTCCAGGAATTCCTCCGGAAGTTCCTCCAGGAGTTCCTCCGAAGTTCCTCCAGGAATTCCTCCGGAAGTTCCTCCAGAAATTCCTCCGGAAGTTCCTCCAGAAATTCCTCCGGAAGTTCCTCCAGGAATTCCTCCGGAAGTTCCTCCAGGAATTCCTCCGGAAGTTTCTCCAGGAATTCCTCCGGAAGTTCCTCCAGGAATTCCTCCGGAAGTTCCTCCAGGAATTCCTCAGGAAGTTCCTCCAGGAATTCCTCCGGAAGTTCCTCCAGGAATTCCTCCGGAAGTTCCTCCAGGAATTCCTCCGGAAGTTCCTCCAGGAATTCCTCCGGAAGTTCCTCCAGGAATTCCTCCGGAAGTTCCTCCAGGAATTCCTCCGGAAGTTCCTCCAGGAATTCCTCCGGAAGTTCCTCCAGGAATTCCTCCGGAAGTTCCTCCAGGAATTCCTCCGGAAGTTCCTCCAGGAATTCCTCCGGAAGTTCCTCCAGGAATTCCTCCGGAAGTTCCTCCAGGAATTCCTCCGGAAGTTCCTCCAGGAATTCCTCCGGAAGTTCCTCCAGGAATTCCTCCGGAAGTTCCTCCAGGAATTCCTCCGGAAGTTCCTCCAGGAATTCCTCCGGAAGTTCCTCCAGGAATTCCTCCGTAAGTTCCTCCAGGAATTCCTCCGGAAGTTCCTCCAGGAATTCCTCCGGAAGTTCCTCCAGGAATTCCTCAGTAAGTTCCTCCAGGAATTCCTCCGGAAGTTCCTCCAGGAATTCCTCCGGAAGTTCCTCCAGGAATTCCTCCGGAAGTTCCTCCAAGAATTCCTCCGGAAGTTCCCCCAGGAATTCCTCCGGAAGTTCCTCCAGGAATTCCTCCGGAAGTTCCTCCAGGAATTCCTCCGGAAGTTCCTCCAGGAATTCCTCCGGAAGTTCCTCCAGGAATTCCTCCGGAAGTTCCTCCAGGAATTCCTCCTGAAGTTCCTCCGGAAGTTCCTCCAGGAATTCCTCCGGAAGTTCCTCCAGGAATTCCTCCGGAAGTTCCTCCAGGAATTCCTCCGGAAGTTCCTCCAGGAATTCCTCTGAAGTTCCTCCAGGAATTCCTCCGGAAGTACCTCCAGGAATTCCTCCAGAAGTTCCTCCAGGAATTCCTCCGGAAGTTCCTCCAGGAATTCCTCCGGAAGTTCCTCCAGGAATTCCTCCGGAAGTTCCTCCAGGAATTCCTCCGGAAGTTCCTCCAGGAATTCCTCCGGAAGTTCCTCCAGGAATTCCTCCGGAAGTTCCTCCAGGAATTCCTCCCGAAGTTCCTCCGGAAGTTCCTCCAGGAATTCCTCCGGAAGTTCCTCCAGGAATTCCTCCGGAAGTTCCTCCAGGAATTCCTCCGGAAGTTCCTCCAGGAATTCCTCCGGAAGTTCCTCCAGGAATTCCTCCGGAAGTTCCTCCAGGAATTCCTCCGGAAGTTCCTCCAGGAATTCCTCCGGAAGTTCCTCCAGGAATTCCTCCGGAAGTTCCTCCAGGAATTCCTCCGGAAGTTCCTCCAGGAATTCCTCCGGAAGTTCCTCCAGGAATTCCTCCGGAAGTTCCTCCAGGAATTCCTCCGGAAGTTCCTCCAGGAATTCCTCCGGAAGTTCCTCCACGAATTCTTACGGAAGTTTCTCCAGGAATTCCTCCGAAACTTCCTCCAGAAATTCCTCCGGAAGTTCCTCCAGGAATTCCTCCGGAAGTTCCTCCAGGAATTCCTCCGGAAGTTCCTCCAGGAATTCCTCCGGAAGTTCCTCCAGGAATTCATCCGTAAGTTCCTCCAGGAATTCCTCCGTAAGTTCCTCCAGGAATTCCTCCGTAAGTTCCTCCAGGAATTCCTCCGTAAGTTCCTCCAGGAATTCGTCCGGAAGTTCCTCCAGGAATTCCTCCAGAAGTTCCTCCAGGAATTCCTCCAGAAGTTCCTCCAGGAATTCTTCCGGAAGTTCCTCCAGGAATTCCTCCGGAAGTTCCTCCAGGAATTCCTCCGGAAGTTCCTCCAGGAATTCCTCCGGAAGTTCCTCCAGGAATTCCTCCGGAAGGGAATTACAGGAATTCTTCCGGAAATTCCTCCAGGAATTCTTCCGGAAGTTCCTTCAGGAATTCTTCCGGAAGTTTCTCCAGAACGGCGGACATAATAAATATCCGTCTTATCACCTACATGATTAACCCAAACCATTTCATGCTCGAGGAGATCGTCGTGGAAGACCTGAAGGTGGATGTACCTTCCAGATAGCGAATGCATAACGCAACTTGTGCCTGCATTCGCAGTACTCACCGGTCAGGGTTAAGGAGCGATCAACAGGTTGAAAATATGAAGCAGCTTCGCTCTCTGAATGTCGATGGTCTTACTTTCGTAATTAATGGACAGAATCAGAAGCCCACCAAAATTATCCATCTATGGACATAAGACCTGTCCGATGGTAAATGGAGGAGGCGAAAAAGCCACGAGTTGCACCGGCTGTTGGGAAAACAGTCCATCGTTAACACCGCGAAAATCGGGCGACTGCGGTGAGCGGGACACGTAGCCAGTATGTAGGACAATAATCCGGTAAAAATGGTTCCCGCTGGTGATCTAACGGGCACAAGAAGGTACAATCCTACACAGCGAGCAAGGTGCGTGGCTGGTGACGAGCTGAACGGAGATGAACTCTTACGTACTGCAGGGGCCACTCCGGCCTAAGACAAAACAATATAAACGAAATTGAGCATTTTTGAAATCGTTACCTCCTGTGACGTTTTTGATATTTAATATATTCCTTATTAAAAAATATGACTTTTTGAGTCATATCTTCAAAGAGTAGTTATTTTAGGAACATGTAATAAATTTATCCGAAAGCTTTATGCTATATTCCACTCCAATAAGAACAAAATGCACCATTCTGATTTAAAGCTCTCTCTTCCATATGTTTATTCGCGGAAATCCTTTCCAAATCTTCAACCAAATCTCGAACTCGCCGGCACGTGAACTCGTTAACGGTAGTAAAAGCAAATCCAGTCTTGCAATTCACTTCTCTTACGAGCACAATGTACAGATTCCGTCCACTATCCATCGCCTTGAGGGAATCGTTTTTCAGTGGCGTAATGTATCCAACATTTTATATCTCCAGTCAAGGAATGGTACAATGATTATGAAACAAATCCAACATTGCCGGCTCGACTTTTTCCGCTTCACCCGCTCGGTATGAAGGTTCAGTTTGTTTCTTATGCCCTGCCTGACGGACCAGCAACGATGAATGACGTTGATGATTACGACAAAGAGAATTTTTATTTACCCTGTAGTGATTGTACTTTTTATGTCTTTGGCAAAAGTCTGCAACAAGCAAACGAGGGCTATGTTGCCAGTAAAAGTAACGACGAGCAAAGTGCAGCATCCTTTTCTTTCATTATTGGCCCAGTTAGGTCAGGCGAAGCAAATTAAATAATATAGGCATTTTTAAGACTATCTACCGGAAACTATTTCCATTTTATAACCTCGTTAAATGCTGATGTCAATCAAGAAGTTGTGATTGAAGGAAACAAAAATAATAGAGAGATGCTTGAAACATTCGTAATAAGAAAAATCTGTGTATTTCACTTTCTGACAAAAATAATGCTTTCTTTTTATAACAAATAGCTGCAAAATTACCCCTCAGAAGCTTGAAGTTCATCTTCAAGAACTAGTAACTTATTCCTCATCGCACATCTCATTTTACCCATAATTCTTCATTAAGGGCCATCCATTAATCTTCAATAGATCGTACCGCGGCGACCGTCCATTATGGCCCACTAAACTCTCATCTCCCGTCTAATGCTGAATCCATTCGAAAGTAGCTTCTTCATATTCAACAGCCGCCACTTGCCAGCCACATTCAGTGCACTCAAGTGGTATATAGAGCGGTAGAGTAGGTAACTCGACGTGAACCGCTCGGTATGCTTTCGGTTCGGAGTGGATTTTTTCTTCTTACATCCTTTTGTGGCTTTGCAAACAATGCACGGCGAAGAAAATCTTTGCAACCAGAAAACCGCTCCCGTAGCCTTCGGATAGAAATCCTTAACAGCTGGAATTTTCACACAGCCCCCTAATGGGGCTGCACCTCGTCGGTTGGGGATAGTCTTGTCGTGAACTCCAGATCCCCCTCAAAAGCAACTGCACCGTATATTTTATGAAGCGTTCAGAATTGCTTTTAATAAAGATAAATTGTTGGAAAATTAAGATAAGGGGATATGAATTTTTTACACACTTCCAGCTATTTTTTTTTTTTTCGCTCCCGGACTGCGAAGATTCCCAGCTTCTTGGGAAAATCCTACAACGAAAGGGGAGGGAAAAATCTCATGTCCTTATCGGTTGCCTCGTGCACATTCTTTCAGCGACAGCGCAGAGCAATGTGGGCGAGCGCGCGTGATGATAAGTTCGTGGCGAGAAAGGATAATGACTGGGAAATATCTTGGAATGAATTGCAATGCTGTTTCACACGGGCAAATCCCGGCCTTATGCCGTCGTTACACATGCTCGACACATATGTTCGATAGGAAGCGGGGGCCGATCGTGGCGACCGTTATCGGTTCACAGTACAGTGAGGTTGAATTTATTTTTTTATTTGCAGTTTTGGATTTTATTTCTGAAAACAGTCATTCCTCTTCCTTCCATAGTTTGTATTTTTTTTTGTTTGGTTTAATTTTTGTTTGATTATTAATTTGAAGTTCAATATTTTTCAATTATTTCATTTAAAAAATTTATTTTCATTTAAAATTTAATATTGTTACATGTCATTTATTTGACCAGAAGATACTTCAGCATCAAAAAGCATGTTCGAAAAGTTGTATTCCAAAACTTACTTGCACGTTGGTTTTTTAAGTATATCAGAAATGCACTGCCTATGATCGCTTATTAGTCCCATCTTCGCTGGATTTCCTATATGGGACGAATATGCGATATTGGGCAGTGCATTTTAATATAACTTATGATAACATGCACTGCACAATTTGTCAATAGTTATTAAATGTCACATGCAGCCCTTGTATTTGCTATGTAGTTTGGCAACACTGGTAATGATAACAAAGGATGACAAAATTCGAAATTTTTGTTTGTACTCGTGATGCTCATGAGCTCCATTTGTAGTTCTCGACCTCTAAAATCGGCTGGTGGCTGGCGTTAGTTAATTGATTGGAAAAATTTCGAGATTTGTTTGGTCACAACGTAGGAGGGGTTTGTCGTCTTAACGGCGTTGGAGTTACTTAGATTTTTCAAGATGGCATGTTCATATTATCTTTAAAAATTCCATACATTTTTAAATTTTGAATAGTTATTTCTAAAAACAAATAAGAACTTCCAGAGGAAATTCCGAAGAATTTCCGATTAAAATGCAAAGCATTTCTTTTGATACAGAGGTTTCTGCTACTTATATATAACTGAATTTGCAGCAACGAAATAGGTCCAAATTGTGCTGCTAGGGAGCAACCCAGACAACAGTGGGAAATACTGGTGAGTTGCAGGTCGTAGAGCAGGCTGCTATCGATGACGACCTGCCCGATGCTTAACCGAGCATCCTGTTGTTGGCCCGCTGATGTTTGGAGAAAATGCGAACCAGGAGGACTCTGCTCCTACAGCTGACTTCAACACGGCGTAAATGCGCAAGGAATCTGAGGTTTCTGTCGATGGTGGATACTCCAAGTACCCTGACTATCTTCCGGTTAGAGATGGGATAAACATCCCAACCCGATACTTGGTGCGGACGGTTTTATCTGCAGACGTGCCTTTGGGCGCACTAACTAGCATCAGTCATGGAGAAACCCACTGAGTAGTCCCAGCGAAGAACGGTACTGACTGTGGATTGCGTTCTCATCCACGTATGGGCTGCAGTGTCGCCAACAAAAAGCAGCAGGATATCGCCGGCATAGCCGACAATGTGAATATTGGATTGGGAAGGAACCCTTAGGTACCACGGTCTCTTCCAAGAAAGTCCTCGAATTCTGGTTCCCGATTAGGACTTGAAAACGGTGCCCTGTGAGGAAATTCAGTTGAAAGCAAGAATGTTGCCGGAAAATCCCCACTCGTTCAACTGCTTTTTTACTTATCTTTATTTCAAGACTCAAGCGCCAGCAGGCATTACGGAGCCGTTATTTTATTGATTTTACAATGATGATTGTCGTTTTAATGTATAATATTAGTCTTGGGGAGCGGCTTGGTCGAGGTTAAGGAGTACAAGAAAAAAAAATATGGATGGGATGGGGCCTAGGTGGTGATGTTGTGGCACGTTCATTGCTGATTGACGAGGTGTAGACAGGGATAAACTGTAATGATACAAACAAACGATTTTTCGAGCGAAGCGGGTAACAAGGTGTACATGGCCTTACAAGAGACAGGGGGTTCAGCCAAAGACATTGATTCGTTTTAAGAAATTATACACAAGGACCATGTAGTCGAGATCAAGCTTACTCAACACATCTCTGAGGTCTTCCTTTCCTGGTTTCCCTCGGGCCCGGAGAGATGCACATAAATCTGACCTGGCAACATCGTATTTAGGACAGCTCCAGACAATGTGGCTGATGTCTTGGTAACCTGCACCGCAGTCGCATCGATTGCTGTCGGCGAGCCCTATTCGATAGGAGTGTGCGATTAAAGAGTAGTGATTGGACATTATGCGCCACATTACCTGGATAAAGTCTCGACTAATTGCCAATCCCTTGAACCAAGGTTTCTTCGATACATGTGGGAGAATAGAACCACCCTAGTAACATTTTGGTTTTATACTGGTTTTAAAACACTCTTGCAGAGTAAATTATGGTCTTCCAGAGCGTTATAAAACTTAAAATGTTACTTGGGCATCTACCCAAATCTCCTTCATCCCATTTTCGTTGCCAACTGACCAAAGCGTGATGACGAGCAATTGTGAAAAATTAGTTAAAGGCGATTTTGCGCTCTAAATATCGCCTTCCATGGCGCCCACCTTGGCAAGTGAGTCCGTTTTCTCGTTACCCGGAATCGAGCAATGTGAAGGGACTCTTACTAAGGTGATAGTGTAAAAGCGATTCGAGAGAGCACTCAATATGATTCGTATTTCACTCAGGAAATACGGTGAGTGCTGCACCGGCCTCATTAAACGAATAGCCTCTAAAGAACTGAAACTATCCGTAAAAATGAAATATTTATCAGACGAAAGAGGGGCGAGTCTCTCTAATGCATAGTGTATAGCCGCTAATTCTGCGATACGGATACAATGGTTTTGAAGTTTATGAGCGGCGCTATGAAGATTGTTAATGATACCAAAACCAGTGGATTCATTTGTTTTTGACCTGTCGGTGAAAAACCTTTTATCACAACTAACATGACCGTACTTGCGTGCAAAAATTGGTAGTATGCACTCCGGACGGTGCGGATCTGATATTCCATGGATCTCTTGTTTCATGGTCAGATCAAAACTACAGTAGAACTGGAGAAGTCCAGGAAGCAACCACGATTGGGAACATTCAAAGAAGGTCCAAAGATGACCAAGAGACTCATGTAGCAGTAGTACACTGTCATAAATTTTGATTGGAAGTTTCGTTCGATGAGCTTTTCGTAATTCTCAGTAACCAATTGGTTTAAAATCTCACACCGGATGAGGAACCTGAACGACAATTCCATGAAGCGATCTGATAAAGAATTGCATAATCAACCTTTGCCACGAACAACAAATCGGTACCCATTGAGAAGTCAGGCTATTTTATCGATAAACTGCCCAAGAACAGAAGCTGGGAAAAAAAATTCACATACTTTGGTTACCACAAGTATAATGGTTTGCCATTCCACATAAGGTCCGAGAGGAACATGCATCGCTTCAAGAAAAAAGTTTAGTCACTGATTAGAAGCAAGATTGTAACCTACATATGCTGAAAGTTGCCGTGTTCGTAACAAAAATTGTGAAACCTATCGTTGATGCACACCGACGATGCCACGGCTCCAGCTCCACCTAGTAGCTCCTGTTCCTTGTCGCTCGGTCATTTGGAATCGCCAGTTTCTCTTCCAGGTAACAGGAATTGGTATATGTCTGGCCGAAGTCAAGATACTGCTCCCTATTTAAAAGAATCTAATGGTTCCAGCGAAACCTACCGTTGATGCACGCCCGACGTCGAGGCTCCAAATCCACCTATAGCTCTTGTTCTTTTGTCGCTCACGACAGGTTGTTGATGGATACCAGACGATGTCATGGTTTTAGATGCCTCTACAGCTCCTGCTTCTAGAATCTGTTAGCTAGAATCGCCAGTTTCTCGTCCAGGTAACATGAACTAGTATATGTCTAGTCGAAGTCAAGATACTGCTCCCTCTTTAAAAAAAATATTCGATGGTTCCAGCGCAACCTACTGTCGATGCTAAGCTACCCATCGAACCTAGGATCATTCATTAACGTTGCCCATGAAGTGACTTGAATAGTGTTGAGTTGCATTTAACATTAGTTAGTAGTAATTTATAGATTATAAGTCATTGAGAGTAGCATAAGAATTTAAATATGTATTGATGAACTTATTGCACCTCCTTTAAAAGAATGAATTCTCATTGGAAGTGCACCGAAATTGTAAAGAGGTTTGAAAAGAAGAGGAGGTTTTATGCCTTTGAGAGAAGTGATTCAAATGAATACCACTCCCAGGGGCTTGCTGCTCCAAGCATTAAAGATATGAAAAGGAAGTACTCCCGGAAGTACCTCTAGACTCATTGTATGAGTCGAGTTCATACAACCCAACGCGATACGGAGACAACGATACTGGATACGTTGGAGTTTTAACAGGTGCGTTTGCGATTGGTGCGATTGGAAACAAAAACTACCATATTCGATAACCGACAGAATTGTTGTACGTTAAAGCTTTATCAGATCTTCCGGGTGGGCTCCCCACCATGTTCCGGTTACAGTCCGCATGAAGTTGATTCATTGTTGGCATTTCTGATACAGATGTTTAATGTGCTTTCCCCAGGTGCATTTCGAGCCGAACCAGACCCCTAAATATTTATGTGAAATGCCTTGAGCGATTTTCTTACCCTCAAGGTGAAGCTCCAATTTTGCCGGCTTATGCTTCCTAGAAAAGGCAATCAGCTCAGTTTTCTCCGGAGAGAATTCGATACCTAGCCGAATAGCTCAAGTAGACGAATTGTATAAAGTATCTTGCAGTGGTCCTTGCAGATCGTCCGCCGCTGTTCCTGTAAATGAGACGACGGGGTCATCCGCAAGCTGTCTAAGCGTGCAATTTTCCATGAGACATTCATCATCTCTGACGTGAAAGTTATAAAGGCATGAGCCCTGGGGAGACTCATGTAACTAATTCTTGAAGTTGTCGAGTTTCCATGAGAATAGCTCATATGTTTCTCGGACAACAGGTTATACAAATAGTTGTTCAAAATTGGTGAAAGTTCAAACTCGTGGAGTTTGTCTGAAAGGACGTCAACGCAAACTGAGTCAAAAGCCCCCTTAATGTCCAAAAAAACTGAACCCATTTGTGCTTTTTGAGAATAGGTCAGTTGGATCTCTGTAGTAAGCAGCGCAAGATAGTCGTTCGTTCCCTTGCCTCTGCGGAATCCAAATTGAGTATCTGATAGAAAGTCGTTCGATTCAACCCATTTGACGAGCCGATTAAGAATCATCTTCTCAAACAGCTTCCGTATACACGGCAACATCGCGATGGAACGATGTACGAATTGTGATCCGACACAGTTTTCTCCGGTTTCTTTATGGCAATCACTCTTACCTGTCTCCATTCATCTGGAACGATGTTGCTTTCCAGGAATAGATTGACATTCAACAATCGCTTCTTCGCGACGTCTGGGAGGTTTTTAAGCAGGTTGAACTTAATACCATCCATTCCAGGTGCAGAATTATTTACAAGTATGGAGAGCAAGCGAGACCCTGGGCTTTGGATTATAATTATCCACAAATATTGATATATTTTAGGAGAATTCTAATCTGTGCTGGTAGAGTCTACGAACTGGGGTTGGAATCTATTTGAATACTCATGAAAAAGGGTATAGATTTTGGGAATTGAATTGTAAGTTCGTATACTACTATTCGGTTTCCTCAATGACCGACAGGGTGCGTGCTACATGTCGCGGATAGAAGCTAAGGGAGGTGTGGTACAATTCGACTGAATTTATTGAATAAAGAGCCTTTTAATAGTCAGTCAATTGTGCTTAGCCTCCTATTGTGTTGTAACTGAATAATGTCAAAATAGGTAATCGATACAGACACCTCCTTTCACAACAATCTATAATTCTTTTGAATGTATTCAACATTTGCAACGTAGTTAATGTCCTATGCAACATAGTTTTGAAGATACTATTTAGCTTATCCAAGTCTAGCATCCTGTACTAGAGAGTTACTTTAGAAGAGACTTCTCATAATTTTATCGTAGTCAACGTTTATTTAAAAATAAGTTATAAAATGGAGTGCTCATTATTTCCTGCTAGATCAGTTACAATACAACGTGGACCACATTGAGGAAAAATTATTCAATACATCGATATTATCGTCGAAAGGCCCAGCTATGCTGTAATTAAATTAATCAAATATTATATAAATCTCTAACTGAAATTAGAAAAAAAAAACAAGGTACTTAATTAACTCCGACTGATATTAAATATAAAACTACACTAATTTGAGAATCCCATTTAAAAGAACCTCATAAATAATAAAATGACATTTACTAATATCCATTCTTTTCATTATTTTCCTCACTATCTAACCCGATCTCAACTATAATAAATTATGATGGAGCTTCGAAATTAACAAGATTTCGAGCCAACACCAAATGCAGCATGATCCTACTAATATCATCAGGAATCGGAAGAATCTGGAACGGTAAACACTTATTAAAGCTAATAAGTGGTAAGTAAATAAAAAGAATACATACATGGTAAGTGCAAATAACTTTATCATATTTTTATATTGCCTAAAGGTATATATCATAATTGTTTACTTTGTAAATGATAACCATACTTTGTTTATATACATGCACATTTGTGAAAAAATGTATATATGTTTCTGTGAGTGTGTGTGTATATTATAGCAAAACAATAACCTAAAAATTGATTTAGGAAATAGGTGGAAAATTATTCTGAAGTGTTGGTTACGATGGTTACTGAGAAGTGCAAAATATAGTTGATGTAAAAATTGATGTAGCGGTGTTAGATGGTGATGGCAGTCATGGGTCTACATTAAGCGAATCGACTCATCATTAAACAAACGACTGCAATATATGTTCAACAAAATCGTGAGCAGTGACTTATATACTTATTAATACTATGTTTGCACTACGGCCTGATTAACATGTTATTCAAATTATCGACAAAAGAAACCTCATCAAGATAGCCGAATAACATGTTACAAGGCCCTAGTGTAAACATAGTACAAATCGTGACGTGAATTTGGAAAGGTTGAACGGAATTATGAACAAATATGGTTCCAACGATTTAGTAATTTGGTTTTGACCGTTTGGTTATTTTTTCGGTGACTCGTTTCTGAGGCTGGTTTCCTGCTTAAGGAGTTAAGATAGTGGAGGAGTTGTGAAAGTGAAGAAAGAACGATACGGTTTTAGTGACCGCAATAATTTTTAATGATCATGATGACTATGTTAAAATTAACGTAATCATAGTAGGTAAATATGATGCGTGATTTCATTGCTTATACTGGAGTGAAATGATTCGTAGTGGCAGAAAAACTTATATAGTTTTGTAAAGGTAAAGAAGAAGAAAAGAGTGATGTTGATGTTAGTGATGGTAGTTTGACAATACTAAGTGTTTATAATGATGGGGGTGGGCTGTTATACAAATCCTTGTTTTTCATCAACACGGCCCATAACAGTGACCACATGAGCAACATCGCTTAGGAACGTCTGTGTGATGATGAAAACAGGAGGCTCATAGAAGCAAATATGGGCGGGGTACAGTGTAGATTAATAGCAAGGGACAGCTGCCATTGTAACCACCACAAAAAAAAAAAAAAAAAGTATGGAGAGCAAGCGAGAACTCGACCATCCATTTCGCTTCGACCGCGTGTTACGTCACGCACGAATCCTTGTATAGGAACGGAATCCGAGCACACCTTTTGGCGAATGCAATTATCCACCTGGAAGAGCTTTCTCTATCTTCATTAACCGCCGACGCGTTTCGCATTCTTCTACCGACGGTCCAGAGAGTTGTCATCGACGTTTCTCGCAATAGGCCATCAACGAAATGACGCCAGTACCCGCGTTTCTTGGCATTTACGAGGCTCTTGAATCCCACCAGAGAGGAGATGGAGGGCGTCGACGCGCTTGCTATCCCGGTATAGGTCTACGCTGCGCCTGTAGCGCGCTGTTATGAATCAAACCGGCGATATATCGGTATTCTTCCAACGGGGGAAGTACCTCGACTAATTGTTCACCATCGATGATCGCTTCAGCATATTTTCCCCAGTCGTATGCATTGCAAATCTGATAAGTCTGGCGCGATCCATTGGTAATTGAGATTTCGATAGGCAAGTGATCACTACCATGGGGATCCTGAATCACTTTCCACGTACAATCCAATGTTAGTGAAATCGAACAGATTGAGAGGTCAATTCTACTTTCGAGTCCTGAAGATGCTACACGTGTTGCTTCCCCATTATTCAAATATGTCAAATTGAAGTAGTCACACATGTCATAAATCAAGGATGAACGGTTGTCATCGGTAAGTTCCCCCCAGGCTGTACCGTGTGAGTTAAAATCTCCTAGGATCAACCGTGGCTCAGGCATTGCTGAGCAAATAGCCGTAAGGTCTCTGTGTCGAACAGAAGCATTCGGCGGTATGTACACAGAGGCTATGCTTAAACTTTTACGTCGTATGGTGACATGACATTCGACTACTTCAATGCCTCTCATCGGGGAAAGATCCATTCTATAAAAGGAGTGAAGCTTGTTGATCCCAAAGAGCACCCCTCCATATCCATTGCCTCCAGGGCACCGACACTCAATTTTTTCACTATGGATTTTGACAAGTTCGCCTGTTGGTGCTTTTTTGGGTGATAAATGTATCCCCCAGTGTTTATTTTTACAGGAGAATATGATGCAAAATGCCCATTTCACTCAATAATGCAACATGATACAATCATGAGAAAATAGAGAAAAAATGAACGAACTATAAATTAAAACTATTTTACACTCGATTCCAGGCGTTAAACTTAAGAATGTTCAACTTATTAGCTTAATTCTTTAGAATGCTACTTGCACAAGACACTGTTTATGCCTTTGTTCGTTTTATATCATTTTCACCCTCGAAATTGTTTGTGTTACATTCATATTGGTGACTCAGAAAAGATGTGACAAAGATGGCGTAGCTTGTCATCCCGTGATCGCCTCGATCTCGGCGAATAATATTGAAATCGTGGAAAGTAAGGTTTTTATCTGAAGTAAGCCATGTTTCACTAAGAGCAAATGCATCACAACACGAAGTGTGAACTAAATATTCAAACACAGGTAAATTTTTAATGATGCTCCTACAGTTCCACTGCAGGACTACGATCTTATCCCCGACCTCGTTGGTTAAATTAGCCATCAAGGGATAAGATCGAATCAAGAACAGGCCATTTTGACATTAGTTGCTTCAATAAAGGTTTCACCAGTGAGATTATCATATTGATGATGTTTCTCACTGCGGGAGAGATTTCTAGAGTATTGAAGATGAAGTCCACAATCCCAGAGATAGTCATTTTGTCTGAGACCTCAACTTGATTGTGCTGAGGTACTCGCTGACTTTTTTGTTGCTGTAAACTTTCTGGGCGAAAAACTGGAACAGCTGGGGTTTTAGATGTTCCTGGAAGTGATGGAAATTTACCAGCCACAAACTTGAACCCCAATGGTGAAACTTTTGGGGGTTTTCCACCACTTGCTGATTTTTCAGGGGAAGATAGGATTCCCTGTTGATTGACTGGGACATTTAGAGTAGTTTTATGTGTTTGAGGTTTAGTTCTCATTCTCTTCCTCTTTGCACCTGTTTCAATCACAGTGTAATCCTCACCGTCCCCAGAGTCAGGGGCAGGGAATAGTAGAGATTGTCGTTAACAATAGGTTGGGTTGATGGTACAGCTGGCGCGGCGATTTTTTTCAGCATTTCTGCTTAAGATCGCCATGATCGCTGTTGAATGGATCGCAGCTGATGTTTTCCCCGATCTAAGAACCGAGAACAGGTGGACGGATCATGTGGAGCTTCACCGAAGCAGGTATATTTCTGCTCCGTGCTGCAGGGACCCTCTTGATGTTGTTTACCGCACTTACTGCAGCGCGGTTTTGTTACAGCAGTAAGTTTCGGTATGTCCAATCTGCTGGCATTTGGTGCAGTGCATTACACTCGGTACATAGCGTCGCACAGGTAATCGAAGTTTCCCGATCACGAGATAGTCCGGCAAAGCCGATCCGGAGAAGGTTACCCGATACGAATCTGAGGCTTTTTAGTGCCATCAGATGACACGCGGTTCATTTGTCTTACATCAATCGCTTGGACAGCTGGGACGGCCCTATTCTTGAACTCACCAGCGCCAAGAGAGCACAGGACAGATACGGCTCGGTGACCACTCCGGCTACTTCGACTTCTCGACTCAGAATGTATACGTGGTATTCCCTCAAAAAGCAGGCAGCAATCTTATTTGCCTGTTCCCGATCACTAACTGTGATCCGCAACTTATTACGGCTCGGTGCATTCACCTCTTCTATGCCCCGAAACGACTTTGCCAGGTCTTTTGCGATTTGCAATTTGTTCAGCGGTTTGCCTTTGGGCCTGAAGAAAACCAGAAAGGGACCTTTCGATCATTTCGTGCTTTCATTGCGTTGCATAGTGGAACTGGTATCCATGAGTTCAGGGAAAACAGTTGTTGGGGTGCCAGTTGAGAGTTTTGGGACAATAGTAGGTTGGATACCGTTTCGCTGCACCACTGAGGATAGCGGAGATGCTGTTTGTTGATCTAGATTGGTCTCCGATGATGTGAAAAGATGTTCAATCAAATTCTCATAGGATGGAGAATCTATGGACTCATTGTCGGAGATCACAAATTGGGTATCTCCCCCGCCTGTGTCATTTTCTTCCATCCGGTCGTGTTATGGGTGAAAACAATATTTCACGGAGGGAAGAAAAGTAGTTAAGAAGCAGTGAAAATGCTAGGTTGAGCAATTTCCACTCAGAAGAATGAATCTTCTAATAAATGTAATGTGAAAGAAGAAAATGATTTGAAATTAATAATCACAAAAAATAAAAAAAAAACAAAAAGGATATAAAAGCAAAAGAGTAACAGCGAAAAAAATATAACAAAAAAAAATATTAATAAAAAAAAAGCGAAAAAAAAAGATTTATTGATGGTTTGAATTTACGATATTAAATTCTAATACTAATAATAATACGAGAAAAAAAAAGAATTTTATCCAAACGAAAAGTGGAAATAATGCGGAAGCGAAAACAACAATATAAAGTGGGTCAATCAGGCTGTACAACTATTGTCGGATTGCCCCTACGACAGACAGCAGCAGAATAGTGCTCGTTTTACCTATTCCTTTGCTACGGCAGGCGGCTATCAACTGCACTGTAGGTACGGCTTCTATTCGGCTTCACCGTTGTAGCGTCAATGCGGTTCGCCTTTGCTCTCTGTTGACTCAATGGGACCGTCGAACAAAGCGTGGGTTGCGAAGGTTGTTGTTGTTGGTTTGTATTGATGCCAAAAACCAACCACGATGCCAAATCTTGTCCTGGATTTGGAGCAGGTTCTATACAGCCGTGTCGAGGACTCGGCCAGGACACGGTGCTTCCCGGTCGGGAGGTATACGCGCGTGAAAAAAAACCTGGTGCAAAACCGTGGCTGGCTCCGAGCGTATGACTCGGAATGAGTTCAACTGCTGTTGAACAAAGATGGCCCAAGTCCTATTGAAGGCCTCCAGAGATTCCAGGTCGAAGTTTTTTCCTCGTTGAAAGCGTTCTGTAAAACGCTTCCCATGTTTACAACTGTGCGGAACACTTGCTATCAGAATCCAAATCGACGACCTTGGACACACAAGATGTCAGCGAGATGGCGGGTTACGTAGGGAACTTCCGGGAGGAAACGTTGTTTTTAGGAATGGGTGTGACTCGGAGGGCCTTCCTTCTCACTTTAACCACACGACGCGTATTATCCGACCAACAGCGGAGTGCTTTTCGTCCTGGACGGGTGCTGGTTTGCGAAATGCGGACAATGACAGCATCAAGGATGGTTTAGAGTCTGGAAGGATGAGGGTGTGTTTCGTCCAAATGTGCATCGTAATTGGAGGTCATATGCCTTCAAGTCGGCGGCATTTTAGCGCCATCTTGACCCTCTGGTGATGCCCGCGGACGAGGCATCGACGGTGACCGAAATCGGAAAGTGGTTATTTCCAAATATTATCCGACGACGACGACACTTCTTACTTAAGAGCGGGAAGTATAGAACGATTGACATTGATCACGTCGGTGGCAGTGGCCAAGTGGTTATCACAGAAATTGGGCGAACCGTTGTGAAATGGTACACGATCCGTAGTCTCGAACGATTCAAGAAAATCGGTATCTTGGGGATCTGATCCTTAGGTCAGGTGATTCGCGTTCATATCCCCTAGGAAGAGGACAAGGTATTATCTCGGAGACGCACTCCGACATCTGGGTGACCGTTGAACTGGAGTACTGGAACGATACATCCCGAAGGACTCTTTCATATTTTTAGTGGATGTTTCAATACTTTACTTTTCTGACGAACGATTTGTTTCCGGGTCACTAAGATCACCTTCTCGATGGAGTTCAGCTGCCTGTCTGTGTCTTTGGCCACACCTCGTGGTTGACGTTGTAGTCAACAGCTTGACGATGTCCCTCCGAATGGTGGTCGATGAGCCATCGTAGATCTTGGTTTCAGCTGGGCAATACCCCGTGATGAGTGTGTTGATGCCGACATAAATAGTAACGTTAGCACCTTGCAATACTGGCTTGCAGCTGGAAATTTGGTAGTAAGCGAGATACGATATTTCTTCGCAGAACGTTGGCCCCACGCAATTCGGAAGTACGACGAAGGGTGTATACTCGGTCCTACCAATACAAAGGTTGTTGAACCGTTCAAAACGGATTTAGTAACTGCGTGATTATCAGATACGGAGCTGATGCAATGGCGGGAGGACTCGACGAGGATCCGGAATGGCCGAGAAGTTCACATCGTTGAGTGTTGGAAAACATTGGTTTTTCGGGAGCGTTCTGTCGGAAGCCTTTTTTTGATTTCTTAGGGCATCCTTTTGTAGTGGTTCGATGTATTTGAGCAGTTTTTGTACTGCATGACGTCGCGGTGCATGGGCCTGTATATCTCCCAATCGGTAACAGTGTAGTGTACAGCGCCAATGAGCATCACCCGAGCAGCACAAGTAAGTAAAAAATGGTTGCAGCAACCTGAATGTGACTAAATCTTTCCACATATGAGTTGCAGTAACCTATGTGAAACATGTGTGCTGCTAGGGCACGTTCTTTCAAGTGATTTAACTGTTCTTGATGTGGACCAAGTTGAGCTCTTGCTACTCTGCCTGCTGATGAACTAAATAGTTAACTCATATCCAACGCATTCGCAAAGGAAATTGCAAAAAATCGGTTTTATCGGTAACACTTTTCCTGATTTAATAAAGAATAAAAAAAAAAAATAATAAAAAAAAATAAAAAAAAAATTTCCTGATTTAAAGAAGATCAGTAAACGTTTACGTCTTAGTCCACGCGAATGACTTCTCTCTGGTTGCTATTGGAGCAAATCCTGGAACAATCAGAGTTAAGGCGTGTGTGGTACTAGCCAACATTATGAAGTTTACTGTGGCTTACTTGAGTGATTAAAATTTATTTACATTCATCTTGAAAGCCCAAATAATTGGGCGCGGTTGGTCCCATTCTTTTTTCCTGTCACGTTTTTTCTTTAGTTTTCCCGAATGTTCTCGAATGTTTTTATAAAAAAGCGCGTTTTGAGTTTGGATGTTAAGAAAATAATATCATGCGTATTGTGTGATGGTAGAAGAAGGTAGAAGAAAGAAGGAAGAAGGAATAAGGAAGAGGGAATATGGAAGAAGGGGGAAGGAAGAAGGAATAAGGAAGAAGGAAGAAAGAAGAAGAAATAAGAAGGAAGAAGGAAGAAGGAAGAAGGAAGAAGGAAGAAGGAAGAAGGAAGAAGGAAGAATGAAAAAGGAAGAAGGAAGAAGGAAGACGGAAGAAGGAAGAAGGAAGAAGAAAGAAAGCAGAAAAAGGAGGAAGAAGGAAAAGGAAGAAGAAAGAGGGAAGAATGAAGAAGGAAGAAGGAAGAAGAAAGAAGGAAAAGGGAAGAAGAAAAAAGAAGGAAAAGGGAAGAAGAAAAAAGAAGGAAGAACAGAATGAAAGAAGAAGGGATAAGGAAGAAGGAAGAAGGAAGAAGGAAGAAGGAAGAAGGAAGAAGGAAGAAGGAAG
The DNA here is from genome assembly GCF_024139115.2 of Armigeres subalbatus. Taxonomy (NCBI): domain Eukaryota; kingdom Metazoa; phylum Arthropoda; class Insecta; order Diptera; family Culicidae; genus Armigeres; species Armigeres subalbatus. The sequence goes on from NC_085139.1 coordinate 223,372,692, forward strand.
AAGGATGAAGGAAGAAGGAAGAAGGAAGAAGGAAGAAGTAAGACGGAAGAAGGAAGAAGAAAGAAAGAAGAAGGAAGATGGAAGAAAAAAGAAGGAAGAAGGAAGAAGGAAGAAAGAAGAAGGAAGAAGGAAGAAGGAAGAAGGAAGAAAGAAGAAGAAAGAAGGAAGAAGGAAGAAGGAAGAAGGAAGAAGGAAGAAAGAAGAAAGAAGAAAGAAGAAGGAAGAAAGAAGAAGGAAGAACGAAAAAGGAAGAATGAAGAAAGAAGAAGAAGGAAGAAGAAGGAAGAACAAAGAAGGAAGAAGGAAGAACGAAGAAGGAAGAAAGAAGGAAGAAGGAAGAAAGAATGAAGAAGGGAGAAAGAAGAAAGAAGAAAGAAGAAAGAAGAAAGAAGAAGGAAGAAGGAAGAAGGTAGAAAGAAGAAGGAATAAGGAAGAAGGGAGAAGGAAGAAATATGAAAGAAGAAGGTAACTACAAGAAGGGGGAAGTAAGAAGTGGTAAGGTGGAGAAAGAACTTCTCATTTTTCCCTTTTTGCTTCTTTTTGCTAAAATTCGGCCTAATGACCGTTCGGCATAGTGACCATTCGGCCTAATGACCTTCGGCCAAATGGCCTTCGGCCTAATGGCCTGACACCGTCAGGATCGGCTCACAACAGCGCCTGTTCTCCATGTTAGGGGCGGCTGATCATCGTCCGAGTGCCAGCAAGGGACTTTAAATGAAACTGTGCACCATGGTGCACCGGAAATAAGGAGGAATGGTCCTCCGGAAATTTAGAAGATTTGGTGTCAGGCCCTGCAAGCCAGGCTTTAAAAATACATAAGCAACGAACAATCAAAAAGAGAGTACGGACCGGAACTATCGGCGAAGACCACTGCGACGAAAAAGGGACTAGCGATTGGAAACGCGGTTCGTGGAACTGCGAATCTTTCAACGTCATCGGGAACACACGCATACTCGCCTATATGCTCAAGGACCGTGGTTTCGGCATCGTAGCGCTGCAGGAAGTTTGTTGGAAGGGATCAATGGTGCGAACGTTTAGAGGTAATCATACCATCTACCAGGGCTGCGGCAACACACACGAGCTGGAAACAGCTTTCATAGTGATGGGCGATATGCAAAGGCGCGTGATCGGGTGGTGGCTGATCAATGAAAGAATTGAGGATCAAAGGGGTTGAGGATCAAAGGCCGGTTCTTCAACTTCAGCTTAATCAACGTCCATAGTCCACACTCCGAAAGCACTGATGATGATAAGGATGCATTCTACGCGCAGCTGGAACGTGAGTACAACATCTGCCCGAGCCACGACGTCAAAATCATCATAGGAGATTTGAACGCTCAGGTTGGCCAAGAGGAGGAGTTTAGACCGACTATTGGAAAGTTCAGCGCTCACTGGCTGACGAACGAAAACGGCCTACGACTAATTGATTTCGCCGCCTCCAAGAATATGGCCATTCGCAGCACCTACTTCCAACACAGCCTTCCGTATCGGTACACCTTCCGTATCGGTACACCTGGAGACAGAATCGTAAATCTACCACGTTCTGATTTATGGACGGCACTTCTCCGACATTATCGACGTCAGGACATATCGTGGCGCTAACGGTGGATGGTGTGCAAAACTGTGTGAAGATTTCGGGCGAACACTCCAGATCGTTCGAATCGCACCGGGGACTATGACAAGGTGATGACAAAGTACATGCTTGTGGGCGGAACCGAGCGCGACAGGGCCCGCCTGGGAAGCAGTGTTACGATAGACCGGGATACCTTCGAGGTGGTCGAGGTTCGTCTACCTCGAATCCTTGCTAACGGCTGATAACATTTGTGGAAGTCGGGCCTACTACGGGCTCCAAAAGAAACTGCGGTCAAAAAAGATTATCAGACTAAGGCCAGAGTGGCCTGTGCTGTCCATAAAAGTCTTCTCCATTCAGCTCGGTCCATAGCTGCACTTCGCCAACCACGCAGTCTGCGGAGGGTCCGCAAATCGTCCTCATCCTGATCGATCCACCTTGCCCGCTGTACACCTCGCCTTCTTGTTCCCGTCGGATCGTTGTTGAGAACTATTTTCACTGGATTACTGTCCGACATTCTGGATACGTGCCCGGACCACCGCAGTCTTCCGATTTTCGTGGTGTGAACGATTCATGGTTCTCCCAACAGCTGATGCAACTCGTGGTTCATTCGCCTCCTCCACGTACCGTCCGCCACCTGCACCCCTCCACCGGTGGTACGCAACACTTCCCTTTCAAAAAATGTTTCATGTACAAGACGCTGATAAGACCGGTAGTCCTCTACGGACATGAAACATGGACAATGCTCGAGGAGGACTTGCAAGCACTCGGAGTATTCGAAAGACGGGTGCTAAGGACCATCTTTGGCGGTGTGCAAGAAGACGGTGTGTGGCGGCGAAGAATGAACCACGAGCTCGCCCAGCTCTACGGCGAACCCAGTATCCAGAAGGTAGCTAAAGCCGGAAGGGTACGATGGGCAGGACATGTTGCGAGAATGCCGGACAGCAACCCTGCAAATATGGTGTTCGCTTCCGATCCAGCAGGTACGAGACGGCGTGGAGCGCAACGAGCGAGAAGGGCAGACCAGGTGCAAAACGACTTGGCGAGCGTGGCGCGTATTCGAGGATGGAGAGATGCGGCCTCGAACCGTGTATTGTGGCGTCGAATTGTTGATTCAGTGTTATCTCACTGTTTAGATGTCGACTAAATAAATTAATGAAGGGCGTCCTTGTGAAGTTTTGCTGTACCTATTATGAACAACTAGTACATCCCATTCCTTACACTTCCTGGAGAATCCTTTCATGCTTCAGAAGTGAATCCTTTCTGTAATACTAGTCTTCATAACAAAAAGGGCACCATTACGGAGCATGAGATCTGATCGAATTATTCGTAGTACTACTTGACAAACACCTCTAGCTGGGTGAGGGATAGAGGATGACAAACACACACATCTTGAGAGTCCAAATAATCACCCAAGTAGTCGATGTGACACCTTGCCTCCATCAGTTCCTAATCGTCAAGCAAGTAGGACGCGCACCAACAGTGTTTGCTCGGAGTGATTTCTTTTCGCTAATATTTAGGTCTTCATAAGGCGCAATCTATTGCCGACACCTCTTCAGCTGAGCTTCCATAAGGCTTCCCCGAGCAACACACATATTGCACATCGATCACAGTAACTTATGCATGATCGGATACCGTCACAATATGGTTACTGCAACCAGATTTGCTCAGCTTGTGCTGCTTAGGTCACGATGTTGGAATGGAAAAGCTATAGACAATGTTTTCAATCGTAGGTACCAACTTTCCGGATCTGTCATTAAAATAAATGGACAACCCAGTGAAATATAATCGGTCGAAGGATAGACCAAGACGGTTTCTGTACAGGTTAAAATTAACCTAAATCACGACTTACAATTTCTCGAGCTTCCAGGCACCATCTAATTTTTATGATCACATTTCTCTTGTAGTCCTGCAAAACTTGTTTCGCATTTTGCGATCGTTTACTATAACGAGGGACGGAGTCGGGTCATCCCTTTTTTGTGGCTTTTGTTGTACAAGAAATACAATTATAATGAAACAAAGATTGAAACTCGAAAGAACGTCTAACTGAATTATGAAGTTTTAGAAGTAAGACTTAAAATGTGATACTGCTCATTGAAATGAATGAATAATTAATGCAACTACATTAGTTTGAACTGGAAAGCTAACTTCAACAGGATTAAATTACGTTGATTAAAAATTATATTATACAGAATTTCATGAATTTAAATTTCGCCATTTCAATTATCGTCGCTACTTGTTTTGTTGTACAACGCCATTTATTACGCTCTTTGAGGGGGAGCAATGAAACCCGAATCGTAAACCATCCATCGGACCCTTCGCCGTTTATGGGAGCCACTGGCTGTGACGCGGGATAGACACCAGTAACATCATCCGCGGGCGGATGACAAGCTCCATTGGTTGCGTCTCCAGATCAGCTCGTAATGATAAGCTGTATCGTTTTTCGTCCTTTGTGTTCGCCTTTTGTGCGATCATTTTTGCTCAGTATTATTACTCGGCATTGTGCCGAGTTCATTCCATGTGGGCAAATCCATTCTGTGGCGGGTGCACCCCCGGCAGGCCCTTTGTCCACCCATGAAACCGCACATGGTTGGGTGGCAGGCGGTGGGGTGGGGTGGTGATGTCGCTTTTGACGTCGCCCTTTGGGAATTTGAGATAGGAAAAATATACTCCAGTGGCGGTCCTTTGTTTCCGCAGGTAGTGGCTTCGGCGTGATGTGGGTGCTCGCTCGCTGTTTAGTACATAGTTGGCCTGGCCCCGGTTATTGGATGAATGGAAGCGAACCTGCTGCTTGTTGTGTTAGTGTACGATGATTGTTGAACAGGGGCTATGATGGAGAATACGACGATGATAGCTTTATGGCACTCGTTATCTATTGACAGTTACTTGCCCCATTCCAGATGAGTGGATAAAGTGCACAACCCAAGATCAGTATCTACGACGTGTGTTAGGTTGGCTACAAATGTGATGTCAGACATCGCTATTGATATTAATGGACGTGCACGGGTGAGCTTTTGTGAAACAGGAGATTAGTTACATCGATGACATGACAGTAACAAGATGGCATTCCAATTTATCTGATTTCATAGTGCTTAGGTTTTATGAGAATGTCAAGCGCAGTGATATGAAACTTGAATATACATTTTTATGATAGTTCTAGATGTAAAAGAAGATAAGATAGTTCCCTTACGATACGACAGACATGAATAATATAACATAGAAGTAAATTTAAAGCGAGCGGAGAGGCATTTGGGTGACAATAAAAATCGAACAATTTTCTGTCTGCCACCAAACTTCCATTTTGTAAGAAAATAAGCCAATAATATCTCAAGCTATGGATCGAAACTATATTTGAATGTTTTACGCAATTGTCAATGGCAAGCGGCACAATACTGCGCCAGTGCCACCCATGTGCATGACTGGGATGGAAATTTGCTCAAAAGATTATGATGGCAACCAGGTGGAAGGAGCACTGTATTAAGAAACAGGATGGACATATTCGACGATGGTCAAGCTGTGGAACCACCAACGTTATCTAAGGTTAAATAGGCTCTAAATCTATCTAAATCGATCTATAACAAAGAGTACATACTTCTTCTTCTTCTTCTTCTTATTCTTTATTTGCGTAACGACAGACTCCGGTTGATCTGTGCCACAAGAATCTTGACTATCTTCCGTTTAATAGCTCACCTAGCCTCATGCTGGGACCTTCTTTGAACGCTATAAATGTAGCCCAGCAAAGGAATATGCTTGGGCCCTGATTCGCGAACGCTTTAGTACATGTTTGGTGGAAGGTGCCGGAGGATCCCTTGCATGGAGACTGAAAACAGTGTAGCCGCCAGGACTGACCCTTGAGCTACCCCAAATATTCTGGGTGCACACTGGTTGCTGTATTTCCGACAAAGACTTTTAAAAAGCCTCCCATGAGGGAATTCCGTATGAAGGCGAGTTGATTCCCGGCGAATCCCTACTCGCAAGCCTGCTAGAGTAATTCTGCCTGTAATCGCATAACTGTCCCATATGAACAGGAAACCCAGCAAAGATGGTACAACTATGCGGTTGCAGGCAGAATAGTTTTGTTTCTTTCGACTTTTTGCCCTTTCGACATTCTGTCCCTTTCGAAGTTATGTCTTTCTGACCTTTTGTCCTACCCACCTTTTGTTTTTTCGACTTTTTGTCTTTCGACCTTTTACTCTACCAGAGTGTTATAAAACCAGTTTAAAACCCAAATGTTACTAGGGCATGCTCGAAGGCGTTCTGCAGAACGTTTCCTAGCCAGGTGGAATATAAAACTTTCCTATACCCAGGACTAAAGATATGTTGCCGGAAATCAAGTCTTTCGTTGGCCAATTTCTCACATAGCAGGTGGTTGATAAAATTCTCAACGACCTGTTTCCGTTACGTAACTATTGCAATTAATTTAAATAAATAAAATAAAAAACGTGGTAATTCTGTTAGTTTGTTAATTCTAATATTTATCCCCAGCAGCACACATGTTCCACGTAGGTAACTGCAACTCACATGTAACCAGACTTGGTTACAATCAAGTTGCTGCAACCATTTTTGCCTGACTTGTGCTGCTCGGGATCCTAAATGTTAATAAAAATCAGTAAAGTTGTTATGCGTCAGTATTTTTATTATGAAATAAAAATAAAATCACTCTCCTATTGGACCCCAGCAATCCGCAAGATCGCCCCAAGTGCTCTTATTATCGGTCGGCCGTAAATATACACACTAGGGTGGTTCAAAAAATCGATTTTGCTCCACAGTGCTTATCTGATTCTTTACCATGTTCTGAGAGTTCTCTAAAAATTTGAGCTCATTTGGATTAAAACTGATTTAGCACAAGCCGTTTCAAGTTTGCATGCAAATTAGTATGGGAAAATTTATTTTTTTTAAATTATACTGTTAATGACGTTTCCCCCATTAAGCGCAGGTTAAAAGAAAACCTACATAGCTAAAACGAATACTCAACAGCCTTCACCCAACAAAAATCGCATGTTGATTAATCGCCCCAATAATTAGTAATCGATTTTAAGACAGGTTGTGAACTTCTTTGAGGGCATCACTGAAATGTGCAGTGCAACATAGTAGCCTGAATTTGTGTGTGCTATCTTTCGCGCCACAAGCAGCAATGTTGCCTGTTGATGAGTTATGCAATTAGCTCCAGAAAACCACGGTATAGATTAAATTCGATTACTTATTATTGGAACGATTAATTGAGATGCGGTTTTCACTGAGTGAAAGCTGTTGAGTATTCCTTTTAGCTATGTAGGTTTTCTTTTAACATGCGCTTGATGGGAAAGTGTCATTAAGAGTATAATGAAAAAATAAATTTCTTCATACTAATTTGCTTGCAAACTTGAAACGGCTTGTGCTAAATCAGTTTTAATCCAAATGAGCTCAAATTTTCAGAGGACACTCAGAACATGGTAAAGAATCAGATGAGCACTGTGGAGCAAAATTGATTTTTTGAACCACCCTAATACACACTACACCCACAGACACCACAGTAAGTGAAGAATATATTGAAATTAACTTTAAGGAACTTGTTTCCTTGTGCCCTTGACCAGCCCTGCTAGGCCGACCCCAAGAGTCACATGCCCTAGACCAGGTCCTTCCGACCCGCTCAGTAAAAGACCTTTGAAATACATGGGGCGGCAACTGGTTTGCGCAATGACCATCCATGGCTGTTTGGGTGAAGTCGGGGTAAGAGGCTGGCTTGCGGTTTCAATCGAGTTTGTTTGTCATAGTGCCAACGCGGCCTTTCGGAAATAGTAAATGGAAATTGTAACCGAGATTAGAAAATGATTACTTCCGTGAAAGTTGGAGCTGATTTCCCGTAACGCCGGAGGGACAAAACGGCAGGCTACGGTAACGTCTATTGTAGTAGCGAAGTGGCCATCAAAGAAGGTCGGAAAAGCATTGTTAGGAGCCACCATTTCGCCTGCTTCAAAGGTTCAAAGGTTGCTTCTAACTTTTATGAGTTTCCTACTTTCAACTTCCTTCCTGCTCTTTTCTTTCTTCTCTCTGTTTTCTTCTTCCTTCCTTTTTTACTCTTTATTCTCACTTCTTTATTCTCCATTTTTCTCCTACTTTTTCTTTCTGCTTTCTTCCTTTCTCCATATGTGTTCTTCCTTCTTCTTGCTCTCTTTTTATTTCTTTTCTATTTCTTTTTTATCCTTTTTTCTTTTCTTTTCATTTCTTTTGATTTTCTCTTTATTCTTCCTTCTCCTTCTACTTCTTTCTTCCACCTGCTTCCTGAAGACGATTTTTTCCACTTTCTCCTTTTTTATTTCTTCTTTTTCTTTCTTTTCTTTTCATTTCCCTTTCCTTTCTTATTTCTTTTTCCTTTTTCTTTCTTATTTCTTTTTCGTTTCTCTTCTTTTTTCCTTAATCTTTTTTCTTTATTCCTTGTTATATTTTCTTTCTTCTTTCTTTGTTCTTTTTTCTTCTTCCTGCTTCTTCCTTCTTTTTTTCCTTTCTTCCATTTTTATTTTTTCAACCTTTTTTTTCTTTATTCTATCTTCCTTCTTTTTTCTTACTTCTTAATTATTCCTTCTTCTCTTTTCTTCTTCTTTTTCTTTTTTCTCTGTTCATTCTTTCTTCTTCATTTTTCTTTGTTCCATCTTCCTTCTACTTTATTCATTTTCCCTTTTCATTTCTATCATCCATCTCCCTTTTTTCTTCTTCGTTCTTTGTACTTTCATTTTCCTTTTCTCTTCCTTATTCTTATATCTTGCATCTTCCTTTGTCCTTATTTATTCTTCTTTTTTTTCTTTTTCCTTCTTCCTTCTTCTTCTTCCTTCTTCCTTTTTCTGATATCTTCGTCTTTATTCCTTCTTTATTCTTTCGTATTTCTTTTCTCTTCCTTCTACTTTATTCCTCATTCTTTCTTCCTTCTTTCTTCTTTCTTTTTGCCTTTCTCGTATACTAAGTATACGTAAAGGCTATATGTTCGCTCCAAAAATGAACTTTTTTTAGGAGGCCCGGAGACCCATAGTGTTATATACCAATCAACTCAGCTCGACGAATTGAGGTGATGTCTGTGTGTGTGCGTGTGTGTGTGTATGTGTGTGTGTGTATGTGCGCACCAAAAGAGCAAAAAGTTTAGCTCACTTTTTTTGCACTTACCCTCAACCAATTTACTCGCAACAGGCATTCGACGCAGTATACTGCCCAATTGTTTCCTATTGAAAATTGGCCGGATCGGACTATGGGCTTGGAAGTTATGGCCAAAATACTTTTTCTCATAAAAAAGCGCGTAAAAAAATCTAGCTCACTTTTAATGCACTTACCCTAAACGGATTCCCCCACAAGAGGCTGCATTCGACGCAGTCGTGATTCTGCTACGGACGGCAACATTATGGCGTCGTCAAGTGGCTAATTTGCTCTTTGAATAATATTCGCCTCGCCTCTTCCTTTGTATAGAATGGTGGCCCTGAGAAGAACCGATTAATTCTCTCAGCAACTCCGCCGATGCTGGAACCGCTCTCCACGACATTTCAAATGAAATGCCTCGCGCGCGCGGAGGAGCAGTTTTCTTATAATCAATGAACATGGCTCATTAGTCCCGCCTCTTTGTTCTCCGGTATGAATGCAAATATTGTGTAACCGTCACACACTCACCAAAAGGGCGTGGCTACAAGTTCAACTTTATTGATTACATAAAAGCAGCTATTTCGCGCGCGCGAGCCATTTCGTTTGAGATGTCGCGAAGAGCAGACCGTGGTACCACCTTTGGCATCGGCGGAGCACCTACCAGAAGTTTTATTCCCGGCGATGGTGTGGGTCGCGCGGTCGTCGTCATTAACATTAGCAGCGCTCAGATTAAATTTCATTGTATGAAGTAGGGGGAATGACGGCTTTGGCAGGTTTTGTTCTATTGTCAGGGGGTTTTTGTTGGCCAAATTTTATGAAACTTGGCCACAATATTTTTTGATATGCAAAGAATGTTTTGGCCAAATTTGAGCATAATTAGTTACAGAAAACCCCTGACAATAATAGAACAAAGCCTGCCAAAGCCGTAATTTGCCCTACTAACGATTGGCTACCATCAATGAAAGTAGCTCATATGTCACAACTTAAGGCAAGATGAATTTTGATCAAAGTAAAACTTAATTGCTTGGTGATGGCAGATTGTTTTCCGTCGGTAGTAGAATCACGAGAGCACGATTCAGAGAAAGACTTATAATATTGGTAGACAGTCATCCATGCAAAAACTTTTTTGCAGCTTCTCCGTTTGACGCGCGCTCGTGATTCTACATACATACAGTGAGTCTACATACATACAGTGATTCGACATACATACAGAAAACATACGATGATTCAACTCATCCATGGTTTTTAGGTGCTGAAATGCCACGCGCGCGCGGGAGAGCAGTTTTCTTATAATCAATAAAGATGGCTCATTAGTCCCGCCTCTTTGTTGTCCGGTATGACTGCAAATATTGTGTAACCATCACACACCCCCCAAAGGGGCGTGGCTACAGGTTCAACTTTATTGATTACAAGAAAGCAGCCCTTCCGCGCGCGCGAGCCATTTCGTTCGAGATGTCGCGGAGAGCAGACCGTGGTAGTGATACCACTACCAGTGGTTCGGCATCGGCGGAGCTCCTACCGGATATTTTATTCCCGGCGATGGTGTGGGTCGCGCGGTCGTCGTCATCAACATTAGCAGAGCTCAGATTGAATTTTCTTGTCTGAAATACGGGGAATGACGGCTTTGGCAGGTTTTGTTCTATTATTGTCAGGGGGGTTTTTGTTGACAAAATTTTATGGAATTTGGCCACAATATTCTTTGACATGCTATGATATGATATGATATTTGATATGAAGTACTAACGATCGGCTACCATCAATGAAAGTGGCTCTTGGGAGCGTCCACAAATTACGTAACGCTTAGAGGGGGGGAAGAGTGTTGGGCGAAGTGTGACGACCCATACATAATTTTTAGATGCTTCATACAAAAAGTGTGATATGGGGGGGGGAGGGGGGTCTGAAATGCCCAATTTTTGCGTTACGTAATTAAAGGATCTGCCCTAAAGGTGACTCGGGGAGGCACTACACACCGTGTTATTTTTCCTATCTCTTGTCTCTTTCTAACATTGTCACCTCGTAATTTTGGAGTGGCGTATTTCGGTTTTCAGTTGTTTGATGTAACTGTAAATGTATCAGCATGTAGATTTCGAGTAAGCACGCGCCGGTGATACTTTTTCAAAATCATATTTGTAGTAAGAAAAAAATTAAGCCTTAATGATAATCTATAATATCAATAGAATTGGCAAATTGCTGAAGGGTTTCCGAACCGATTGATAAGCAAATGTCGAAAATCCATCGAAAGATAAAGACGCTGTTAGCGTTTGAAATCCTAATTTTTGTGACAGTCTCGAATTTGGAAATTTCCATATTAAACCCTGTATCTGAGTCTTCCCCTTAGACGAAGTTTACGTGAAAAAATCTGTAGCAAACATCAATACTGCCATACAAGCCAAACAATTTTCTTCAGTCATAATGCGAATCAATTGTTTGCATGGTCTCTTTTCGATACTTGCTTGGGATTCAACTACTGACGTTAGGGTTGCGCTTTGAATAAAGTTCATCTCGGAACCGATTTCTTTTTCAATCATCAACAGGAAAAATACAAAATTAAAGTCTCGCGGGAAAATTTCATGTTGTGCCGACAACATCCAAATCGTTGCAAACGCCACATTAGTGAATAAATTGCTGTAGCAATCTTCGGATGACAGCCTATGCTCGGACCGGAACTAATGCTATGACTCCGCTACCGACGCCAAACAATTATGCTTTGTTCTTTGAAGAAAGTTCGTCTAATATCAACATTCTCAATCACTAAAATCATATAACTCCGAATTTCGCTAGAAAATTTCACCGAAGAATTTTCCAGTTCCTAACGGTTGCACTTTAGGAAAATTATTTCAACTTAACCTTCCTCCCAAATATAATGATGGTCCTGAAAAGAACCAATTAATTGCCACTTATGTGCCTTATTAACAGCAGCCACTGGGCTGCGCGACCGCCATCCGATGATTCGGCTCAACAAACGGCGTCGATTGCCAGATCCGCCGAAGATGGGACACGGATGAAAATGATGTGCTGCTGCTTCCACGACCGCCACCACCACCGAGCGAAAACATTTTATCCGCACCACCACCGCTGAGACAGCCGTTGTCACTGGGACCACTTCTGGACGCCCTGGTCCGCTCTCCGTGACATCCAGAATGAAAATGACGCGCGCACGCGAAACACGGGGCTTTTTATACACAGGGAAAACGAAGCAGTGGATCAAAAGGCCCGTACCTTACTGCAATCTGATGTCCGTGTTGGGAATTTATGAACGGAATTGAATTTTTTACCCGGTTTGGAAAGAAATAACATTTTCAATAGTTTAACGTTGATAATCAATAGTATCAATAGAATTGGCAAATTGCTGGAGAGTTTCTGAATCGATTGATAAGCAAATGTCGAAAATCCATCGAAGGATAAAGACGCTATTAGCGTTTGAAATCTATCCTAATTTCGTGACGGTCTCGAATTTGGAAATTTCGGTTTTGCACCCTGTATCTGAGTCTTCCCCTTAGACGTAGTTTACGTCAAAATGTTTGCAGCTTCTCCGTTAGACGCGCGCTCGTGATTCTACATACATACAGAAAACATACGATGAAATGTCTCGCGCGCGCGGGAGAGCAGTTTTCTTATAATCAATAAAGATGGCTCATTAGTCCCGCCTCTTTGTTGTCCGGTATGGCTGCAAATATTGTGTAACCGTCACACACTCACCAAAGGGGCGTGGCTACAGGTTCAACTTTATTGATTACAAGAAAGCAGCTCTTCCGCGCGCGCGAGGCATTTCGTTCGTGATATCGCGGAGAGCAGACCGTTATACCACCTTCGGCATCGGCGGAGCTCCTACCGGAAATTTTATTCCCGGCGATGGTGTGGGTCGCGCGATCGTAAAATCATAGAGCCAGCATCTGCATTTAAGTGAAATACTCTTGTGATATTCTAACTATCGAATGGTTGCTGTTGTGTTGGTGATTTGAAATCCGCATGATCTGAAATCTGTCCTTTTCAGGGCATTAAATTTTTCATTGGAGGAATTTGGTTTGATTGAGAGTAAATTCATGAGATGGTTGCGTTAAATCGGCAGCAGTTACGCAAAAATTCATTAGATTCAATCCATTATTTTACTTCTGCAGAGTTAGTGATTAAAAATCCATCGAAAGATAAAGACGCTAATAGTTTGGAATCTATCCTAATTTCGTGACGATCTCGAATTTGAAAATTTCCGTTTTATACCCCGTATCTGAGTCTCGCCCTTAGACGTAGTTTACGTCAAAAAATTATTTCAACTTAATCTTCCTCCCAAACATAATGGTGGTCCTGAAAAGAACCGATTCATTTCCACTTATGTGCCTCAACAGCACGGCGTTGATTGCCAGATTCAAAGATGCTGTTGGGAACACGGAAGTAAAGATGTACTGCTGTTGCCACGACCGCCACCACCACCCAACGAAAAAATTCATCCGCATCATCACTCATAAATTTTAATCAACGAGCCCTCCCGTGCGAACGAAATCATCTGTGGAATGCATCATCAGGAATGCATCACGCTTGAATTTGTAATGCTAAAACGCATCATTCCGCTCATTTGCCAAAACATCATTTTGGTTTAAAACGCATTCGAAATTAATTTGGGGGCATTTTATTGCTTATAAATGAAAGAGTGTCTAATATTTTATGCGAGAAACGTCAATTCACTGTTTTTAACAAAGGAGAATAAAAGAAAACATACGATAATTCAACTCATCCAGGAGTTTTAAGGTGCTGAGTTGGGTGCGTTTCAACTAACGCTTGATTAGAATCGTCCATGAGTTTTTACCACCACAGACCAAACCACAGGCGTTATCGCTTGAACCGCCCTGGTCCGTTCTCCGTGACATCCAGAATGAAAATGACGCGCGCACGCGAAACACGGGGCTTTATATACACAGGGAAAACGAAGCAGTGGATCAAAAGGCCCGTACCTTACTGCAATCTGATGTCCGTGTTGGGAATTTTTCACCCGATTTGGAAAAATATAACATTTTCAATAGTTTAACGTTGATAATCAATAGTATCAACAGAATTGGCAAATTGCTGGAGAGTTTCCGAATCTATTGATAAGCAAATCTCGAAAATCCATCGAAAGATAAAGACGCTATTAGCGTTTGAAATCTATCCTAATTTCGTGACGGTCTCGAATTTGGAAATTTCGGTTTTACACCCTGTATCTGAGTCTTCCCCTTAGACGTAGTTTACGTCAAAAGCGCGTAAAAAAATCTAGCTCACTTTTAATGCACTTACCCTGAACCGATTTCCTCGCAACAGGTTGCATTCGACGCAGAATCTTGTCTCATTATTTCCTATTGAAAATCGGCCCGATCAGACGATGGGCTCAGAAGTAATGCCCAAAATACTATTTTTTTACCGCACGAGAAAGGCATCATCACCGCTAGGTGGATTAATCTGGGTTTTTCTTCTTCTTTCAACCACTCTCCTTTTCCCTAGATGCTTTTTTCTTGTTACTTTTCCCTGTTTTCTTTTTCTTCATTGTTATGACCTTCGTGATCGTGTTATTAGTGTCAACAGGCATTAAATTGTTTTATGCTGTGCAGTGTGGGTTCGATTCCCACCCACCTCAATCGCGAAACTATGCGTGAGGTCAACGTGTTCGACAAAACCAATGGACGTTGCATGCTGGTCGTTGTTCAGTGTGGTGCTTCCTTCAAAAAGCGAAAGGCTTACTGATAGCATTGAACTTGTAGTGCCATACTTTGGGTTGGGGTACATTACTTGGAACTCTCCCTCAATTTAAAGTTTGCTAATGATAGATCTCAGCTTCAATAAAAAAGACGTCTCACCAACGGCCAAATACATTTTTCTGTATGAAAATGTTTTCGAGCCTCTGTGCAAATTGATCCTCAACAGACCAACACTGTAACATCTATATAAGGCAGCGGTTCTCAACCTTTTCCTTGAGAGGTACCCCTTCGAACTTTTGCATTAATTGAGGTACCCCTCATGATAGGTACCCCTCAAAATAGACCTGAAAACTAACGGAATATATGGCTCTCCATAAACTCTCTGAAATTTTATTTTTTTTAATCTTCCCAATTAAAATTAAGTTCTTACATCGAGGGACTGACTGTAGGGACTGTTTTGACTATTGAAGGCTTCCGAGCCTTTTGGAAGTAGGATTCCGCGCCTCTTCCGAGAGAACCTTCCAAGCCTCTTGAAGATAGGCTTCCGAGTCTCTTGAAAGGCGGCAGCCACTTAAAAGCCGGCGAGCCACTTAAAAGGAGGCATCCGAGCATCTTGAAAAGAAGCCTCTGAGTTGCTTTAAGGTATGCTTCCAAGCCTCTTGAAAAAAGAATTCCGAGCCCCTTGAAGAGAGGGTTCCGAGCTTCTCGAAAGAAGGCTTCTACCCCATCAAGGGAGGCTTCCAAGCGTTTTGAAAGTAGGCTTCCGAACCTCTTGAAAAGAGGCTTCCGAGCCTCTTGAAAGGAGGCTTCCGAGCTTCTTGAAAGGAGGGTTCCGAGCCTCTTGAAAGGAAGCTTCCAAGCTTCTTGAAGGAGGAAAGGGGCTTCCGAGTCTCTTGAAAAGAAGGTTTCCGAGCATCTTGAAAAAAGTCTTCCGAGCCTCTTGAAAGGTGACTTCTGCGCCTCTTAAAAGGAGGCTTCTGAGCCTCTTGAAAGGAGGCTTTCGAGCCTCTTGAAAGGAGGCTTTCGAGCCTCTTGAAAGGTGGCTTTCGAGCCTCTTGAAAGGAGGCTTTCGAGCCTCTTGAAAGGAGGCTTTCGAGCCTCTTGAAAGGAGGCTTTCGAGCCTCTTGAAAGGAGGCTTCCAAGCTTTTTGAAAGGAGGCTTCCGAGCCTCTTGAAAGGAGGCTTTCGAGCCTCTTGAAAGGAGGCTTTCGAGCCTCTTGAAAGGAGGCTTTCGAGCCTCTTGAAAGGAGGCTTTCGAGCCTCTTGAAAGGAGGCTTTCGAGCCTCTTGAAAGGAGGCTTCCAAGCTTTTTGAAAGGAGGCTTCCGACCCTCTTGAAAGGAGGCCTCCGAACCTCTGGAAAGGAGCCTTCCGAGCCTCTGGAAAGGAAGTTTCCGAGCCTGTTGAAAGGAGGCTTCCGAGCCTCTTGAAAGAAGGCTTCCGAGCCTCTTGAAAGGAGGCTTCCGAGCCTCTTGAAAGGCGGCTTCCGAGCCTCTTGAAATGAGGCTTCCGAGCCTCTTGAAAGGAGGCTTCCGAGCGTATTGATAAGTGGCTTTCGAGCCTCTTGAAAGGTGGCTTCCGTGCCTCTTAAAAGGAGGCTTCTGAGCCTCTTGAAAGGAGGCTTCCGAGCCTCTTGAAAGAAGGCTTCCGGGCCTCTTGAAAGGAGGCTTCCGAGCTTCTTGAAAGACCTTACGAGCCATTTTATGGAAGGATTCCGGAAGGCTTCGAGCCTTTTGAAAGAAGGCATCGAGCTTTTTGAAAGAAAAAGCAGAAACAAAAATTATAGAAAAAAGCTTGGCTTTCGGGCCTCTTAAAAGAAAGTTTTCGAACCTCTTAAAATGAGGCTTCCGGGTCACTTGAAAGGAGGCCTGCGGGTCACTTGAAAGGAGGCTTCCGAGCTGCTTGGAAGGAGGCTTCCGAGAAGCGTAGAAGGATTCTTCCAATTCTCTTGCAACGAAGCAACTGAGCTTTTCGGGAAAAAGTTTTCATGTCTCCCAAATGGAGGCTTTCAAATTTGTAGACGCTAGATTACATCCTGTTTTAGCCTGGTAGATTTCATAGAAGATTTTTAAAATTTGTTCATTCGAGGTTTTGCCCTTTTGATGTTTTCGTCTCACAACCCTTCATCCATTGTACTGGTTGTGGAGGTCAGGATTCAATAGGCCATGATCTACTGATCGCCATGCATATTATGTACAAGACAAAGTTTAAAAATAAAAATAAAATACAAAATTGTCAAAACTTTATCAATAAGTTTTGATTAAAATTGTAATTCATCCGCCATTAAGCATTTCGTTCGAGGTACCCCCTGGGTTCGGCGAAGGTACCCCCAGGGGTACATGTACCCCAGGTTGAGAACCGCTGATATAAGGTAACATCTAGAACCAGCAAGGGCCGTTTGGTCGAATACCGTTCGACCGAATGTCATTCAGCCGAAGGCCACAAGACCGAAAATTGTTTGACCGAATATACCATTTGGCCGAACAGACAATTAGACCGAAATTCATTTGGTCGAAAGGGTCGTTCGGCCGAATGTGACATTTGACGTCTCACATCTTACATCTCACAGTGAAAAGTGGGAAAGATTTCATTTTTCATTTATTTAGTTAACATCTAAACAGATAACACTGAATCAACAATTTGACGCCACAATGCACGGTTCGAGGCCGCATCTCTCCATCCTCGGATACGCCCCACGCTCGCCAAGTCGTTCTGCACCTGGTCTGCCCATCTCGCTCGCTGCGCTCCACGCCGTCTCGTACCTGCCGGATCGGAAGCGAACACCATCTTTGCAGGGTTGCTGTCCGGCATTCTTGCAACATGTCCTGCCCATCGTACCCTTCCGGCTTTAGCTACCTTCTGGATACTAGGTTCGCTATAGAGTTGGGCGAGCTCATGGTTCATTCTTCGCCGCCACACACTGTCTTCTTGCACACCGCCAAAGATGGTCCTAAGCACCCGTCTCTCGAATACTCTGAGTGCTTGCAAGTCCTCCTCGAGCATTGTCCATGTTTCATGTCCGTAGAGGACAACCGGTCTTATTAGCGTCTTGTACATGACACATTTGGTGCGGTGGCGAATCTTTTTCGACCGCAGTTTCTTCTGGAGCCCGTAGTAGGCCCGACTTCCACAGATGATGCGCCTTCGTATTTCACGACTAACGTTGTTGTCAGCCGTTAGCAAGGATCCGAGGTAGACGAATTCCTCGACCACATCGAAGGTATCCCCGTCTATCGTAACACTGCTTCCCAGGCGGGCCCTGTCGCGCTCGGTTCCGCCCACAAGCATGTACTTTGTCTTTGACGCATTCACCACCAGTCCAACTTTTGTTGCTTCACGTTTCAGGCGGGTGTACAGTTCTGCCACCTTTGCAAATGTTCGGCCGACAATGTCCATGTCATCCGCGAAGCAAATAAATTGACTGGATCTGTTGAAAATCGTACCCCGGCTGTTACACCCGGCTCTCCGCAAGACACCTTCTAGCGCAATGTTGAACAACAGGCACGAAAGTCCATCACCTTGTCTTAGTCCCCGGCGCGATTCGAACGAACTGGAGTGTTCGCCCGAAATCTTCACACAGTTTTGCACACCATCCACCGTTGCTTTGATCAGTCTGGTAAGCTTCCCAGGTAAGCTGTTCTCGTCCATAATTTTCCATAGCTCTACGCGGTCTATACTGTCGTATGCCGCCTTGAAATCAACGAACAGATGGTGCGTTGGGACCTGGTATTCACGGCATTTTTGAAGGATTTGCCGTACAGTAAAGATCTGGTCCGCTGTCGAGCGGCCGTCAACGAAGCCGGCTTAATAACTTCCCACGAACTCGTTCACTAATGGTGACAGACGACGGAACATGATCTGGGATATCACTTTGTAGGCGGCATTAATGATGGTGATCGCTCGAAAGTTCTCACACTCCAGTTTGTCGCCTTTCTTGTAGATGGGGCATATAACCTCTTCCTTCCACTCCTCCGGTAGCTGTTCGGTTTCCCAGATTCTGACTATCAATTTGTGCAGGCAAGTGGCTAGCTTTTCCGGGCCCATCTTGAAGAGCTCAGCTCCGATACCATCCTTACCAGCTGCTTTGTTGGTCTTTAGCTGTTGAATTGCGTCCTTAACTTCCCTCAAGGTGCGACTGGTTGGCTTCCATCGTCCGCTGAACTGATGCAGTCATCTCCTCCGCTGCCTTGACTTTCACTGCCTGTACTTTCAGCGCCATTCAAATGTTCCTCGTAGTGCTGCTTCCACCTTTCGATCACCACACGTTCGTCCATCAAAATGCTCCCATCCTTATCCCGGCACATTTCGGCTCGCGGCACGAAGCCTTTGCGGGATGCGTTGAGCTTCTGGTAGAACTTGCGTGTTTCTTGAGAACGGCACAGCTGTTCCATCTCCTCGCACTCCGCTTCTTCCAGGCGGCGTTTCTTCTCCTGAAAAAGGCGGGTCTGTTGTCTCCGCTTCCGTCTATAACGTTCCACGTTCTGCCGGGTACCTTGCTGCAGCGCGACCGCCCGCGCTGCGTCCTTCTCCTCCAGAATCTGTCTGCACTCTTCGTCGAACCAATCGTTCCGTCGACTTCGACCCATATACCCGACGTTGTTCTCCGCTGCGTCGTTAATGGCTGCTTTAACTTTACTCCAGCAGTCCTCAAGAGGGGCCCCCCCTCTTCCGGCAACGCTGCCTCGAGATGCTGCGCGTATGCAGTGGCGACATCAGGTTGCTTCAGTCGCTCTAGGTCGTACCGCGGCGGTCGTCGGTACCGAACATTGTTGATGACGGATAGTTTTGAGCGCAGTTTAACCATCACCAGATAGTGGTCAGAGTCGATGTTGTTAGCGCCACGATATGTCCTGACGTCGATAATGTCGGAGAAGTGCCGTCCATCAATCAGAACGTGGTCGATTTGTGATTCTGTCTGCAGTGGTGATCTCCAGGTGTACCGATACGGGAGGCTGTGTTGGAAGTAGGTGCTACGAATGGCCATATTCTTGGAGGCGGCGAAATCAATTAGTCGTAGGCCGTTTTCGTTCGTCAGCCGGTGAGCGCTGAACTTTCCAATAGTCGGTCTAAACTCCTCCTCTTGGCCAACCTGAGCGTTCAAATCTCCTATGATGATTTTGACGTCGTGGCTTTGGCAGCTGTCGTACTCACGTTCCAGCTGCGCGTAGAATGCGTCCTTATCATCATCAGTGCTTCCGGAGTGTGGGCTATGGACGTTGATTATGCTGAAGTTGAAGAACCGGCCTTTGATCCTTAACCTGCACATTCTTTTATTGATCGGCCACCATACAATCACGTGGCTTTGCATATCGCCCATCACTATGAAAGCTGTTCCCTGCTCGTGTGTTTTGCCGTAGCTCTGGTAGATAGTATTTTTGATTGCCTCAAACGTTCGCACCACTGATCCTTTCTGACAAACCTCTTACAGTGCTACTATGCAAAATCCACGGTCCTTCAGCACATCGGCGAGTATGTGGGTGCTCCTGATGAAGTTGAGAGATTTGCAGCTTCACGAAACGAGCTTCCAATTGCTAGTCCTTTTCGTCGCAGTGGTCTTCGCCGATGGTTCCGGTCCGTACTCTCTTGTTGATTGTTCGTTGCTTATGATTTTTTAAAGGCTGGCTTGCAGGGCCTGACACCAAACCCCCTAAATTTCCGGAGGACCATTCCTCCTTATTTCCGGTGGACCATGGTACACAGTTTCACTTAGAGTCCCTCGCTGGCACTCGGACGATGATCAGCCGCCCCTAACATGGAGAACAGACGCTGTTGTGAGCCGATCCTGACATGGAGAACAGACGCTCAATAAGATTTGCACCTCCGGAGAGGAGCAAACCTTCCCTTCCCTGTCAGCATACGACCATAGTTCCCACTGGGGTTGGTTACCCGATATTCCCTAAGGCTGCTCGTATCCCGGTCAGATGGTTTTCGGCCTAATGGTTTGTGAGGTCTAGTGGCATTCGGCCAAACGACCCTTCCGCATCTAAAACTGCTAAGCGGGTTCTTGACCCTTTTCATCAAGTGGCTAAAAATTGTTGTCATTGATGATAAAATTTACCTTCGGTTTGAAAATAATAATTTGTCTTCGACAATTAAATTTATCAAAGACAAGAATGCATTGTCAAAGTCACTTGAAGAAGGTGAAGAGGTGAAGAAAATCATCACTAAGATTTTTAAAATTGTTTTTTTTTTTAAACGCAGCTCTATGACAATTAAAAGTAGAGCCAAATGTGCTTTAAGTTTTAAAATTCTATTGAAGACGCATGTGCCTCAACGGGTCAATTCTAATGCATCGATATTCTCAAAACTCATTTCCTCTGCATTCCAAGCACCACTGAAGCCTGAAGTCCAACCGGCAGCAATAATGCTAATTAAATACATCCCATTCAAATATTTGCACGCTTCCACTGAGCTGCACACGATACTTTCCTATTTGATATCGCATGCCTGCTCGGCTCAGCACATGATGTCCGATGTTTGCAATGGATAGAGGCATTAAATGAAACTCTTTTCCTAGCATGAACCCCCACTTCATCCATTATTCCGAATCGTTCATTCACCTGTGGCTGGCCCGTTTCGAATCACTGATCCGGATCAGCTCTGCTTTATGGTTGGCCTCCTCCCCTTTTTTCCTCCTTCATAATCGTTTGACCGTCCACCTTGCCGTTCAAATAAATATATATCTTTGAATCACCATTATCCGGAATGACTCCATCATCCGAGCGAACGCAAGAATCTAGATCCGCTTTGCTGCCACACAGTACGAAGCCGGGCGGCAGCAGCTGCAGTCAAACGATTATGGTCGTCTCCGGGAGAAATTGTTATAAAATTCTATCCCCGTTCCATTCACCCGAACCTGTGCATCGCCATCGGTCTCGGCCAATGTCGAATGAAGGACCTCGTCTCGTACCAAGCTCGAAATTCTAATGGCCCGAGCAATTCTTGCTTAGAACCCATTTGTAGAATTTTCCAACTGAATTATGGATCATATCCGAGCGAGCAAACATTCCTCCCTGCTGCTATGCCGTCGTTTTATTTCTAGGGACGAGGGAAAAATCGACTTCTTCAAAAACAACAAAGCCTCTCATTTAATTTTATGCAACTCTGGCTCCTATGTTCCACCCCCCAGTTGCATACTGCGCCTCGGAATTCCTAGACGAAGACTCCGGGCTGCAGTTTCGTCGTCCGGTACGGAGAGCATTCCTGATTATTATATTGCTTTATTCATTCCGTGTTTACGCCTCCGTCCTCGCTAGGTCCGAACAAGAGTAATCACCAGCGGAGCTTTGAACAGCCATCCAACCAACTAGGACCCACTTCGTACTCAGACCGAGTGCTGTATAAGACCGGTTTTGGGGGATGACGAAGCTATGAAGCTGAGCTGCTAAGTGAGATTATAATTAATCTACGCCTACAATACTGGTTATGAGCTTTAGCCAGGAAAACAAGGATGATTTAGAACACTAATCACATTTGGGGCTAACAGCCGGTTTCAACATTTCTGGATTCGTGACAATTTTATAATTTTAGTTTTGCTCTAAAAAAATGCCATCAAGTCTATTGAAAATAAAAATAAAATGTATTGTATTCAGTATTAATAATACAGAAATTTATCAATGCCCCAAAAATGCCGTCGATACCCTATACTTTTGAAGGAAATGCTTCTACATGCAGCTACCAGTTTTATGGCACAGTTAAAGTGAAGCACAACTATGTTTCTGCCGCTGGCGCTGGTTAAGTGGTCCTGGTTTGTTTTCGTTTACGTTGACGATGTGCAAACGTTCAAAGAAATATAGCTGCCATTGTGTTAGACAGACAAATATCCACCAATAAGATTTCAATTTGGCTAATAGTGATTTGTACTGGGAAAATAGGTAATCTATTAATTTTGCTTTCATATTTTTGGACAGAGCCAACATGTTTTGATGTGAGAATCTTGAGCGATGTCTCTTATGTCCCTTGGACACTATTATTTTACCTTTGTAACAGCGGTCGTTATATCTGTTTCAATTAATCGCTCATGTTTCAATTGGTTGCACGAACTCGTAAGTTCAATCCGTATCTAAAGTGGAACATTTGCTCTTCTGATGTTGGCGTGGATATGAAATATCTTTTTGTTCCGTATCTTACAAAGGCTTTGACAGCTGAACAAAGTACATATCTGCATATCCTTCCTACAATATCTGTTCAGCAATTGTAAATTTTCTAGACATTAAGGAATGTTCTCATGTTCTTTGGGTACGAAAGTGACCTCGTTTGCTTCGTTGGGTTGACCAACCCAGGAAAACATTTGAATAGTGGCACGAAGATCCTATCCAGATCCGGCCAGAAGATTGTAGGGCCCTCGTTTTGCTTCAACAGAGGAAAACACTCATTGAGCACGATCTCCCCGATCTCCGAAAAGCGCACTTCGTTGATCGCTTGCCAAAACTTGTATTTATTGGTAAACATTGAAAGTTTCAGCTACCTTACTTCTCCGGAACTCGGAGGTTCGGAAGCCTCCTTTCAAGAGGCTCGGAAACCTCCTTTCAAGAGGCTCGGAAGCCTACTTTCAAGAGGCTCGGAAGCCTCCTTTCAAGAGGCTCGGAAGCCTCCTTTCAAGAGGCCTGGAAGCCTCCTTCCAAGAGGCCCGGAAGCCTCCTTCAAGAGGCCTCAGCCTCCTTCAAGAGGCTCAGCCTCCTTTCAAGAGGCTCCAGGAAGCCTCCTTCAAGAGGCCTCAGAAGCCTCCTTCAAGAGGCCTGGAAGCCTCCTTTCAAGAGGCTCGAAGCCTCCTTTCAAGAGGCTCAGAGCCTCCTCAAGAGGCCCAGGCCTCCTTTCAAGAGGCCTCAGAAGCCTCCTTTCAAGAGGCCCAGCCTCCTTTCAAGAGGGCCCTAGGTCAGAGCCTCCTTTCAAGAGGCTCGAGCCTCCTTTCAAGAGGCTCAGAAGCCTCTCCTTCAAGAGGCCCGAGCCTCCTTTCAAGAGGCCTGGAAGCCTCCTTTCAAGAGGCTCAGGAAGCCTCCCTTTCAAGAGGCTCAGAGCCTCCTTTCAAGAGGCTCTGGAAGCCTCCTTTCAAGAGGCTCAGAGCCTCCTTTCAAGAGGCTCAGGGCCTCCTTCAAGAGGCTCAGCTCCTTTCAAGAGGCCCAGGAAGCCTCCTTTCAAGAGGCCCAGCCTCCTTTCAGGCCTGGAAGCCTCCTTCAAGAGGCCTGGAAGCCTCCTTTCAAGAGGCTCCAGCCTCCTTCAAGAGGCTCAGAAGCCTCCCTTTCAAGAGGGGCTCAGAGCCTCCTTTCAAGAGGCCTCAGAAGCCTCCTTTCAAGAGGCTCGGAAGCCTCCTTCAAGAGGCCTGAGCCTCCTCTCAAGAGGCCTGGAAGCCTCCTTTCAAGAGGCTCAGCCTCCTTCAAGAGGCCTCCTTTCAAGAGGCCCGGAAGCCTCCTTTCAAGAGGCCTCGGAAGCCTCCTTTCAAGAGGCTCAGGAAGCCTCCTTTCAAGAGGCTCCAGCCTCCTTTCAAGAGGCTCTGGAAGCCTCCTTTCAAGAGGCCCGGAAGCCCTCAGGCCTGGAAGCCTCCTTTCAAGAGGTCTCAGGAAGCCTCCTTTCAAGAGGCTCAGGAAGCCTCCTTTCAAGAGGCTCGGAAGCCTCCTTTCAAGAGGCTCAAGCCTCCTTCAAGAGGCTCGGAAGCCTCCTTTCAAGAGGCCTGGAAGCCTCCTTTCAAGAGGCCCAAGCCTCCTTTCAAGAGGCTCAGAAGCCTCCTTTCAAGAGGCTCAGAAGCCTCCTTTCAAGAG
This sequence comes from Armigeres subalbatus, assembly GCF_024139115.2. Taxonomy (NCBI): domain Eukaryota; kingdom Metazoa; phylum Arthropoda; class Insecta; order Diptera; family Culicidae; genus Armigeres; species Armigeres subalbatus. The sequence goes on from NC_085139.1 coordinate 223,396,775, forward strand.
GCTCAGAAGCCTCCTTTCAAGAGGCCTCAAGCCTCCTTCAAGAGGGCTCAGCCTCCTTTCAAGAGGGCCTGAAGCCTCCTTTCAAGAGGCTCTGGAAGCCTCCTTTCAAGAGGCCTGGAAGCCTCCTTTCAAGAGGCTCTGGAAGCCTCCTTTCAAGAGGCTCCAGGCCTCCTTTCAGAGGCCCAGGCTCAAGAGCCCAGGCCTTTCAAGAGGCTCAGAGCCTCCTTTCAAGAGGCTCAAGCCTCCTTCAAGAGGCTCCCAGCCTCCTTCAAGAGGCCTGCCCGGTGCCCTCTCAAGAGGCCTGAAGCCTCCCTCAAGAGGCAGGCCCAGCCCTTCAAGAGGCCCTGGAAGCCTCCTTCAAGAGGCCTGGAAGCCTCCTTCAAGAGGCCCTGGAAGCCCTTCAAGAGGCCTGAAGCCTCCTTCAAGAGGGCTCAGCCTCCTTCAAGAGGCCCGGAAGCCTCCCTTCAAGAGGCCTCAGGCCTCCTTTCAAGAGGCCCCAGCCTCCTTCAAGAGGCCTCAGCCCTCCTTTCAAGAGGCCTCGGGCCTCCCTTCAAGAGGCCCCAGCCTCCCTCAAGAGGCCTGGAAGCCTCCTTCAAGAGGCCCAGCCTCCTTCAAGAGGCCCCAGCCTCCTTCAAGAGGCCCAGCCTCCTTCAAGAGGCCTGGAAGCCTCCTTTCAAGAGGCCTCAAGCCTCCTTTCAAGAGGGCCCGGAAGCCTCCTTTCAAGAGGCCTCAAGAGGCCTCCTTCAAGAGGCTCAAGAAGCCTCCTTTCAAGAGGCTCGGGCCTCCTTTCAAGAGGCCTCAAGCCTCCTTTCAAGAGGCTCAGCCTCCCTTTCAAGAGGCCAGCCTTTCAAGAGGCTCCAGCCTCCTTTCAAGAGGCCTGGAAGCCTCCTTCAAGAGGCTCAAGCCTCCTTCAAGAGGCCTGAAGCCTTCAAGAGGCCCTGAAGCCTCCTTCAAGAGGCCTGGAAGCCTCCTTCAAGAGGGCCTCAGCCTCCTTTCAAGAGGCCCTGAAGCCTCCTTTCAAGAGGCTCGAAGCCTCCTTTCAAGAGGCCTCAAGCCTCCTCTCAAGAGGCCCTGAAGCCCTTCAAGAGGCTCCGGAAGCCTCCTTCAAGAGGCCTGGAAGCCCTTCAAGAGGCCTGAGCCTCCTTCAAGAGGCTCAGAAGCCTCCTTCAAGAGGCTCAGAAGCCTCCTTTCAAGAGAGCTCGGAAGCCTCCTTTCAAGAGGCTCAAGAGGCCTCCTCCTTTCAAGAGCCCCAGCCTCCTTTCAAGAGGCTCCGGAAGCCTCCTTTCAAGAGGCTCAGGCCTCCTTTCAAGAGGCCCGGCCTCCTCCTTCAAGAGGCCCGGAAGCCTCCTTCAAGAGGCCTGGAAGCCTCCCCTTTCAAGAGGCCTGGAAGCCTCCTTCAAGAGGCCTGGAAGCCTCCCTTCAAGAGGCCTCAGGCCTCCTTCAAGAGGCTCCAGGCCTCCTTTCAAGAGGCTCGAAGCCTCCTTCAAGAGGCCTGGAAGCCTCCTTCAAGAGGCCCGGAAGCCTCCTTCAAGAGGCCTGGAAGCCTCCTTTCAAGAGGCCCAGCCTCCTTTCAAGAGGCCCAGCCTCCTTCAAGAGGCTCAGCCTCTTCAAGAGGCCCAGCCTCCTTCAAGAGGCCCCAGCCCCTTCAAGAGGCCCGGCCTCCTTCAAGAGGCCCAGCCTCCCTTCAAGAGGCCCTGCCTCCTTTCAAGAGGCCCTCAAGAGGCCTGGCTCCTTCAAGAGGCCCAGCCTCCTTCAAGAGGCCCGGAAGCCTCCTTCAAGAGGCCTCAGCCCTCAGCCTCCTTTCAAGAGGCCTGGAAGCCTCCTTCAAGAGGCCTGGCCTCCTTCAAGAGGCCTGGAAGCCTCCTTCAAGAGGCCTCAGAAGCCTCCTTTCAAGAGGCCTCAGCCTCCTTCAAGAGGCCCAGCCCTCCCTTCAAGAGCCCCGGAAGCCTCCCTTCAAGAGGGCTCAAGCCTCCTTTCAAGAGGCCCGCCTCAGGCCTCCCCTTTCAAGAGGCTCAGAAGCCTCCTTTCAAGAGGCCCAGCCCTCCTTCAAGAGGCCTGAAGCCTCCTTCAAGAGGCCCAAGCCTCCTTCAGAGCTCAGCCTCCTTCAAGAGGCCTGGAAGCCTCCTTTCAAGAGGCCTCAGGCTCCTGAGGCTCAAGCCTCCTTCAAGAGGCCTGGCCTCCTTCAAGAGGCCCGGAAGCCTCCTTCAAGAGGCCCAGAAGCCCTTCAAGAGGCCTCAGCCTCCTTCAAGAGGCCTGGAAGCCTCCTTTCAAGAGGCTCAAGCCTCCTTCAAGAGGCCTGAAGCCTCCTTCAAGAGGCCCAGCCCTTCAAGAGGCTCCCAGCCTCCTTCAAGAGGCCTGGAAGCCTCCTTCCAAGAGGCCTGGAAGCCTCCTCAAGAGGCCCCGCCTCCTTCAAGAGGCCCGGAAGCCTCCTTTCAAGAGGCTCAAGCCTCCTTTCAAGAGGCTCAGAAGCCTCCTTCAAGAGGCCCCAGCCTCCTTTCAAGAGGCCTGAAGCCTCCTTTCAAGAGGCTCAGCCTCCTTTCAAGAGGCCTGGAAGCCCTCCTTCAAGAGGCCTGGAAGCCTCCTTCAAGAGGCCTGGAAGCCTCCTTCAAGAGGCCCGAAGCCTCCTTCAAGAGGCCCGGAAGCCTCCTTTCAAGAGGCCTGGAAGCCTCCTTCAAGAGGCCTGGAAGCCTCCTTTCAAGAGGCCCAGCCTCCTTCAAGAGGCCCGGAAGCCTCCTCTTCAAGAGGCCCGGCTCCTCAAGAGGCCTGGAAGCCCCTTTCAAGAGGCCCCAGCCTCCTTCAAGAGGCTCAGCCTCCTTCAAGAGGCCTGGAAGCCTCCCTTCAAGAGGCCTGGAAGCCTCCTTCAAGAGGCCCAGCCTCCTTCAAGAGGCCCTGCCTCCTTTCAAGAGGCCCCAGCCTCCTTCAAGAGGCCCCAGCCTCCTCAAGAGGCCTGGAAGCCTCCTTCAAGAGGGCCTCAGGAGCCTCCTTTCAAGAGGCTCAGCTCCTTCAAGAGGCTCAGCCTCCTTCAAGAGGCCTGGAAGCCTCCTCAAGAGGCTCCAGCCTCCTTCAAGAGGCCCAGCCTCCTTTCAAGAGGCCTGGAAGCCTCCTTCAAGAGGCCCAGCCTCCTTCAAGAGGCCTGGAAGCCTCCCTTCAAGAGGCCCAGCCTCCTTTCAAGAGGCCTAGCCTCCTTCAAGAGGCCCGAAGCCTCCTTCAAGAGGCCCAGCCTCCTTTCAAGAGGCCTCAGCCTCCTTTCAAGAGGCCCGGCCTCCTTCAAGAGGCCCAGCCTCCTTCAAGAGGCCCAGCCTCCTTTCAAGAGGCCCAGCCTCCTTTCAAGAGGCTCCAAGCCTCCTTCAAGAGGCCTGAAGCCTCCTTCAAGAGGCCTGGAAGCCTCCTTCAAGAGGCCCAGCCTCCTTTCAAGAGGCCCAAGCCTCCTTCAAGAGGCCTCAGCCTCCTCCTTCAAGAGGCCTCCTTCAAGAGGCCTCAGCCTCCCTTCAAGAGGCCCAGCCTCCTTCAAGAGGCCTGCCTCCCTTCAAGAGGCCTCAGCCTCCTTCAAGAGGCCCGGAAGCCTCCTTCAAGAGGCCCAGCCTCCCTTCAAGAGGCCCAGCCTCCTTTCAAGAGGCCTGGAAGCCCTCCTTCAAGAGGCTCCCAGCCTCCTCTCAAGAGGCCCGGAAGCCTCCTTCAAGAGGCCTGGAAGCCTCCTTCAAGAGGCCTGGAAGCCTCCTTCAAGAGGCCTGAAGCCCTCCTTTCAAGAGGCCTGGAAGCTCCTTCAAGAGGCCCCAGCCTCCTTCAAGAGGCCTGGAAGCCTCCCTTCAAGAGGCCTGGAAGCCTCCTTCAAGAGGCCTGGAAGCCTCCTTTCAAGAGGCCTAGCCTCCTTCAAGAGGCCTGAAGCCTCCTTCAAGAGGCCTGGAAGCCTCCTTCAAGAGGCCCTGGAAGCCTCCCTTCAAGAGGCCCGGAAGCCTCCTTCAAGAGGCCTGGAAGCCTCCCTTCAAGAGGCCCCAGCCTCCTTCAAGAGGCCTGGAAGCCCCTCTTCAAGAGGCCCGAAGCCTCCCTTCAAGAGGCCTGGAAGCCCCTCTTCAAGAGGCCCGGAAGCTCCTTCAAGAGGCCCTGGAAGCTCCTTCAAGAGGCCTGAAGCCTCCCTTCAAGAGGCCCCTGGAAGCCTCCCTTTCAAGAGGCCTGGAAGCCTCCTTCAAGAGGCCTCAGCCTCCCTTCAAGAGGCCTGGAAGCCTCCTTCAAGAGGCCCGGCCTCCCTTCAAGAGGCCCAGCCTCCCTTCAAGAGGCCTCAGCCTCCTTCAAGAGGCCCGGAAGCCCCTTCAAGAGGCCCAGCCTCCCTTCAAGAGGCCCAGCCTCCTCTTCAAGAGGCCTGGAAGCCTCCTTCAAGAGGCCTGAAGCCCCTTCAAGAGGCCTGGAAGCCTCCCTTCAAGAGGCCCAGCCTCCTTCAAGAGGCCTGGAAGCCTCCTCTCAAGAGGCCCGGAAGCCTCCTTCAAGAGGCCCAGCCTCCCTTCAAGAGGCCCGGAAGCTCCTTCAAGAGGCCCAGCCCTCCTTCAAGAGGCCCCAAGCCCCTCCCTTCAGAGGCCCAGCCTCCTTCAAGAGGCCCAGCCTCCCTTCAAGAGGCCTGGAAGCCTCCTTCAAGAGGCCCGGAAGCCTCCCTTCAAGAGGCCCCAGCCTCCTTCAAGAGGCCCGAAGCCCTTCAAGAGGCCTGGAAGCCTCCTTCAAGAGGCCCGGAAGCCTCCCTTCAAGAGGCCCGGAAGCCTCCTTCAAGAGGCCCAGCCTCCTTCAAGAGGCCCGGAAGCCTCCCTTCAAGAGGCCTGGAAGCCCTTCAAGAGGCTCCAGCCTCCCTTCAAGAGGCCCAGCCTCCTTCAAGAGGCCTGGAAGCCTCCCTTCAAGAGGCTGGAAGCCTCCCTTCAAGAGGCCCGGGAGCCTCCTTCAAGAGGCCCGGAAGCCCTCTCAAGAGGCCCAGCCTCCCTTCAAGAGGCCTGGAAGCCTCCCTTCAAGAGGCCTGGAAGCCTCCTTCAAGAGGCCCGGAAGCCTCCCTTCAAGAGGCCCGGAAGCCCCTTCAAGAGGCCCTGGAAGCCTCCTTCAAGAGGCCCAGCCTCCTTCAAGAGGCCCTGGCTCCCCCCAAGCCCCTTCAAGAGGCCCAGCCTCCTTCAAGAGGCCTGCCTCCTTCAAGAGGCCCTGTGCCTCCTTCAAGAGGCCCAGCCTCCCTTCAAGAGGCCCCAGCCCTTCAAGAGGCCCCAAGCTCCCTTCAAGAGGCCCCAGCCCTTCAAGAGGCCTGGAAGCCTCCTTCAAGAGGCCTGGAAGCCTCCTTCAAGAGGCCTGGAAGCCTCCCTTCAAGAGGCCTGGAAGCCTCCTTCAAGAGGGCCTCAGCCTCCTTCAAGAGGCCTGGCCTCCTTCAAGAGGGGCCTCAGCCTCCCTTCAAGAGGCCTGGAAGCCTTCAAGAGGCCCGGAAGCCTCCTTCAAGAGGCCTCAGCCTCCTTCAAGAGGCCGGAAGCCTCCTTTCAAGAGGCCCAGCCTCCTTCAAGAGGCCTGGAAGCCCTCCTTCAAGAGGCCCGGAAGCCTCCTCTTCAAGAGGCCTGCCCCTCCTCAAGAGGCCCAGCTCCTTCAAGAGGCTCCCAGCCTCCTTCAAGAGGCCAGCCTCCTCAAGAGGCCCAGCTCCCTTCAAGAGGCCTGGAAGCCCCTTCAAGAGGCCCAGCCTCCTTCAAGAGGCCCGGAAGCCTCCTTCAAGAGGCCCAGCCCCTTCAAGAGGCCCGCCTCCTTCAAGAGGCCCAGCTCCTTCAAGAGGCCCAGCCTCCTTCAAGAGGCCTGGAAGCCTCCCTTCAAGAGGCCCGGAAGCCCCTTCAAGAGGCCTCAGCCTGCCTCAAGAGGCTTCAAGCCTCCGCCGGAAGCCCCTTCAAGAGGCCTGGAAGCCTCCTTCAAGAGGCCCAGCCCCTCTCAAGAGGCCTCAGCCTCCTTCAAGAGGCCTCAGCCTCCCTTCAAGAGGCCTGGAAGCCTCCTTCAAGAGGCCCCAGCCTCCTTCAAGAGGCCTGGAAGCCTCCTTCAAGAGGCCCGGCCCCCTTCAAGAGGCCTGGAAGCCTCCTTCAAGAGGCCTCGAAGCCTCCTTCAAGAGGCCTGGAAGCCTCCTTCAAGAGGCCCAGCCTCCTTCAAGAGGCCCGGAAGCCTCTCAAGAGGCCCAGCCCCTTCAAGAGGCCTGAAGCCTCCTTCAAGAGGCCTCGGAAGCCTCCCTTTCAAGAGGCCTGAAGCCTCCTTCAAGAGGCCCGGAAGCTCCTTCAAGAGGCCCAGCCTCCTTCAAGAGGCCCGGAAGCCTCCTTCAAGAGGCCCAGCCTCTTCAAGAGGCCCTTCAAAGCCTCCTTCAAGAGGCCTGGAAGCCTCCTTCAAGAGGCCCCAGCCTCCTTCAAGAGGCTCAGCCTCCTTCAAGAGGCCCAGCTCCTTCAAGAGGCCCAGCCTCCTTTCAAGAGGCCCAGCTCCTTCAAGAGGCCCGGAAGCCTCCTTCAAGAGGCCTGAAGCCTCCTTCAAGAGGCCTGGAAGCCTCCTTCAAGAGGCCCTGGAAGCCTCCTTCAAGAGGCTCGGAAGCCTCCCTTCAAGAGGCCTGGAAGCCTCCTTCAAGAGGCTCTGGCTCAAAGCCTGGAAGCCTTCAAGAGGCCTGAAGCCTCCTTCAAGAGGCCCTGAAGCCCTCCTTCAAGAGGCCCAGCCTCCTTCAAGAGGCCTGGAAGCCTCCTTCAAGAGGCCCCAGCCTCCTTCAAGAGGCCTGTGGCCCTCAAGAGGCCCAGCCTCCTTCAAGAGGCCTGGCCCCTTCAAGAGGCCCGGAAGCCTCCCTTCAAGAGGCCCAGCCTCCTTCAAGAGGCCCAGCCTCCTTCAAGAGGCCCAGCCTCCTTCAAGAGGCCCTTCAAGAGGCCTGGAAGCCTCCTTCAAGAGGGCCCAGCCTCCTTCAAGAGGCCCGGAAGCCCTTCAAGAGGCCCAGCCTCCTTCAAGAGGCCTGAAGCCTCCTTCAAGAGGCCTCCTTCAAGAGGCCTGGAAGCCTCCTCCTTCAAGAGGCCTGGAAGCCTCCTTCAAGAGGCCTCAGCCTCCTTCAAGAGGCCCGGAAGCCTCCCTTCAAGAGGCCTCAGCCTCCTTCAAGAGGCCTGGAAGCCTCCTTCAAGAGGCCCGGAAGCTCCTTCAAGAGGCCCCAGCCTCCTTCAAGAGGCCCAAAGCCTCCTTCAAGAGGCCCGGAAGCCCCTTCAAGAGGCCTGGCTCCTTCAAGAGGCCCGAAGCCCCCTTCAAGAGGCCTCAGCCTCCTTCAAGAGGCCCGGAAGCCCTTCTCAAGGCCTCAGCCTCCTTCAAGAGGCCTGGAAGCCTCCTCAAGAGGCCTCCCAGCCCCTTCAAGAGGCCCAGCCTCCTTCAAGAGGCCCAGCCTCCTTCAAGAGGCCCGGAAGCCTCCTTCAAGAGGCCTGGAAGCCTCCTTCAAGAGGCCTCAGCCTCCTTCAAGAGGCCCGGAAGCCCTTCAAGAGGCCCGGTGCCCAGCCTCCTTCAAGAGGCCCCTCAGCCCTTCAAGAGGCCTGGAAGCCTCCTTCAAGAGGCCCAGCTCCTTCAAGAGGCCCAGCCCTCCCTTCAAGAGGCCCAGCTCCCTTCAAGAGGGCCTGGCCTCCTTCAAGAGGCCCAGCCTCCTTCAAGAGGCCTGGAAGCCCTCCTTCAAGAGGCCCAGCCCTCCTTCAAGAGGCCCAGCCCTTCAAGAGGCCTGCCTCCTTCAAGAGGCCTGGAAGCCTCCTTCAGAGGCCCAGCCCTTCAAGAGGCCCCGAGCCCCTTCAAGAGGCCCGGCTCCTTCAAGACAGGCCTGAAGCCTCCTTCAAGAGGCCTGGAAGCCTTCAAGAGGCCTGGAAGCCTCCTTCAAGAGGCCCCAGCCTCCTTCAAGAGGCCTCCTCCTTCAAGAGGCTGGAAGCCTCCTTCAAGAGGCTGGAAGCCTCAAGAGGCCTGGAAGCCTCCCTTCCTTCAGTCCTTTCCTTCCAGCTCTGAGCATTGATAAGTGGCTTGAGTTTGAAAAGAGGCTTCTGAGCCTCTTGAAAGGAGGCTCTGAGCCTCTTGAAAGGAGGCCTGGAGCTTCTTGAAAGGAGGCCTGGAGCCTCTTGGAAAGGAGAGGCTCTGAGCCTTGAAAGGAGGCTCTGAGTTTCTTGAAAGGAGGCTCTGAGCCTCTTGAAAGGAGGCTCTGAGCTCTTGAAAGGAGGCTTCTGAGCCTTGAAAGGGAGGCTTTGAGTTCTTGAAAGGAGGCTTTGAGCTCTTGAAAGGAGGCTTGAGCCTTGAAAGGAGGCTTCTGAGCTTCTGAAAGGAGGCTCTGAGCTCTCTTGGAAAGGAGGCTTGAGCCTCTTGAAAGGAGGCTCTGAGCTCTTGAAAGGAGGCTTCTGAGCTTTGAAAGGAGGCTTCTGAGCCTCTTGAAAGGAGGCTTCTGAGCCTTCTTGAAAGGGAGGCTTCTGAGCCTTCTTGGAAAGGAGGTTTGAGCCTTCTCTGAAAGGAGGCTTGGAGCCTCTGAAAGGAGGCTTCTGAGCTTTGAAAGGAGGCTTCTGAGCCTTTGAAAGGGAGGTTTCCTGAGCCTCTTGAAAGGAGGCCTGAGCCTTCTTGGAAAGGAGTGCTCTGAGCCTTGAAAGGAGGCTTGAGCTCTCTTGAAAGGAGGCTCTGAGCCTTTGAAAGGAGGCCTGAGCCTCTTTGAAAGGAGGCTTCTGAGCCTCTTGAAAGGGAGGCTTCCTGAGCTCTTGAAAGGAGGCTTCTGAGCCTCTTGAAAGGAGGCTTCTGAGCTCTCTGAAAGGAGGCTTGAGCCTCTTGAAAGGAGGCTTCTGAGCCTCTTGAAAGGAGGCTTCCTGAGCTCTTGAAAGGAGGCTTCCTGAGCCTCTTGAAAGGAGGCTCTGAGCCTCTTGAAAGGAGGCTCTGAGCCTCTTGAAAGGAGGCTCTGAGCCTCTTGAAAGGAGGCTTCCTGAGCCTCTTGAAAGGAGGCTTCCTGAGCCTCTTGAAAGGAGGCTCTGAGCCTCTTGAAAGGAGGCTTCCTGAGCCCTTGGAAAGGAGGCTCTGAGCCCTCTTGAAAGGAGGCTCTGAGCCCTCTTGAAAGGAGGCTTCTGAGCCTCTTGAAAGGAGGCTTCTGAGCCTCTTGAAAGGAGGCTTCCTGAGCTCTTGAAAGGGAGGCTCTGAGCCTCTTGAAAGGAGGCTTGAGCTCTTGAAAGGAGGCCTTGAGCCCTTGAAAGGATGCTTCCTGGAGCTCTTGAAAGGAGGCTTCTGAGCCTCTTGAAAGGAGGCCTGAGCCTCTTGAAAGGAGGCTTGCTCAGAAAGGAGGCTCTGAGCCTCTTGAAAGGAGGTTTGAGCCTGTGAAAGGAGGCTTCTGAGCCTCTTGAAAGGAGGCTTCCTGAGCCTCTTGAAAGGAGGCTCTGAGCTCTTGAAAGGAGGCTTCTGAGCCTCTTGAAAGGAGGCTTGGAGCCTCTTGAAAGGAGGCTCTGAGCCTCTTGAAAGGAGGCTTCCAAGCCTCTTGAAAGGAGGCTCTGGAGCCTCTTGAAAAGAGGCTCTGAGCTCTTGAAAGGGAGGCTCTGAGCCTCTTGAAAGGAGGCCTGAGTCTCTTGAAAGGAGGCTTCTGAGCCTCTTGAAAGGAGGCTCTGAGCCTCTGAAAGGAGGCTTCCGAGCCTCTTGAAAGGAGGCTTCCGAGCCTCTTGAAAGGAGGCTTCCGAGCCTCTTGAAAGGAGGCTTCCGAGCCTCTTGAAAGGAGGGTTCCGAGCCTCTTGAAAGGAGGCTTCTGAGCTTCTTGAAAGGAGGCTTCCGAGCCTCTTGAAAGGAGAACCATTTTCACCGGGTTACTGTCCGACATTCTGACTACGTGCCCGGCTCACCGCAGTCGTCCGATTCTCGCGGTGTGAGCGATGGATAATTAGCCCAGCAGGTCATGCAACTCGTGGTAAATTCGCCTCCTCCACGTACCGTTCGCCATCTGCACCCCACCATAGATGGTACGCAGTACTTTCCTTTTGAAACTCCAAGTGCGCGTTGGGTCTCCACGAGCATCGTCCAGGTCTCGTGTCCATAGAGGACTACAGGTCTAATGAGCGTTTTGTATATTGTCAGTTTGGTACGGCGGCGAACTCTATTCGATCGGAGCGTCTTGCGGAGTCCAAAGTACGTACGATTTCCAGCCAGTACGCGTATCCGAATTTCTCTGCTGGTATCATTTTCTATTAACTTTTACTGTAGTTTAATGCTTCGGAAAAGGCTTTTCAGTCTTGCAAAATCAAAACACTGTTATTTAATTTTGTCCATCGTTTCGGACCGTTTGAGACCTTCCTCAGGTACTCAATTCTTACAGGTTTATCCTCAACTGTGCTTCTGCTGAATCATTGATTATCACGAGGTCAGGATTTTCCTACATAAACAAGAACGGTTCGAGCACCACGTTTATGTAAAGCAATGGTGATCGATCTTCTTGTGTCAAGCACTGCATTTCAACGAACGATAAGCGGAAAGGGTTTTACCATAAACTCAGTTCTCGAACCGTTCTCGTTTATGTGGGAAAATCCTGACCTCCTGATAATCAATGGTTCAGTAGAAACACAGTTGAGGATAAACTGTAACCATTGCTTGGTTCCAATAATTGTTTGCTGGCCCTGCCACAAGTCCGACATCCCTTTTCCCTCAAATACTAACCACTACGCCCTTTATAAAAAAAATACGCACCTACTAATACGACTATGGAACAGTATCGGCACTCAGTGGCTTAATGAGTGTGAGTGCTCCCCCACTCACTATATACACATAGCTTGGGAGATCAATTTTGAGCATTTTAAACGACACTCTTAAGGCGTAACATAACTCGCCAGGAGTTTGATTGTGTTATTGTGCTTCCAGTTGAAAACCGAAGTGAGCTCTCGCGACGATTGAGTTTTTCCTTATTTCCTGATGTCGCAACTGCATTGCGACTAGTGCGCATCTATGCCACCGCCGTGCGCCATGATGCGCACTAGTCGCGACGTAGTTGCGACAAAAAAACGGGAGAAAACTCGGATTGTCGCGAGAGCTCACTTCGGTTTTCAACTGGAAGTACAATACTCACTCATATGTGGAGTCACCTGACTAAAATGGCATACACGCTCATTTTTTTCTACTCAATAGTGAGTAGTTTTGTATTGCCGTCTCTTTTTTTCCCACAGAAATTTTACTCACTTTTTTTAAAAAGCCGAACCACTCAAAATTTGAGTGGTTCCACTTTTTTTTCAAAAAGTGAGTAAAATTTCTGTGGGAAAAAAAGAGACAGCAATAAAAAACTACTCACTATTGAGTAGAAAAAAATGAGCGTGTAAGCACCAATGTCGCGAGCATAGCTGTCAAAAATCGGTCATGATTAAAACATAAACGATTTTTGATGCTTTGGCTCCATCGAGGATCTCGAAAATCCTTTAAAAGGCTTGATCTTGAAAGGAAAAAGTCTCTTTTTGCCTGGAAATTCAAAGTGAACAGTAGTGCGCGTTTATTACCGAGTATTTTGTAAAAGTTAATTAAAAGACCCATTGTTTGAAGGGTTAGTTGAAAAGCATGCAGTGTTAGGCGTTAAAAGAAGTGTTAATTGGCAAATTAAAAACCAATTAAAGCCAGACTACGTGAAAGCAGAAAATTCCAATCACCACCATCGGTGAATTAGAAAAGAAGTGAAGAAAAAGGTCCACGAAGCGGGCCTTTTTCTGTTTATTTATTGGCAGTTTTTGGCGAAGTGGACGACAACAGCGGAAGATTTGGTGGAGTGAAAGCAAGAGCGCATCCAGGCCGGGACTCGGATAGTCGCCATTGGAATTCCCGAGTGTTAGCCATTAGCCAGTGTTAGGTGACTGGATGACGCTGCCATCGGTCGGAAATCGAATCCGACGCCATCTTTCCAGCCACTCCGACGTCATAGCTACCGTCTCCGCATCCGTCCGTCACAGCAATACCGCCATCGTTTCCGTTACCGGCTGCCAAACCGCCGGGAAACCGTCTTCTTTATTCCCGTCGTCGGGATTACGAGGTATCAAGCTCACCACGACACGCCCACCCGTCATAGCCAGGCCTGCCGCCGAATCGGATCGCGATCCAACAGTTACCAGCCACGCAAGTACCCCTGATTGACGTCATGTCCTCAATAAATTGTAATTTGAGTAGAAAAGCCTCGAGTAGCTAATTTCAAAGAGCATTGCCCTGGTTTATTTAGCATTTCCACGACTTTTCGAGTTATTCGCTTTTTAGTAGGTTCAAAAGGAACCAATAGTTTCCGCTTTGAGTTCCCATATCAGAAGTTGAATTTAAAGTTTCTTTCGGTGTAAGATAGCGGTGCAGTATAGTTCATTCGTCACGTGTGAAGCCAGTGGGTAGGTAATTTCATTTTCGGTTGTTCCTGTGAATTGAGAACCCTTGCGTACGTGAGTTATAGCGAGCGCAAGCCAATAAGCGACTCTCAGACTAATAACCCTTTGCCAGCCGGCAAGTAATAAAACCTGTAAGAATTGAGTCCCTGAGGAAGGTCCCAAACGGACCGAAACTTTGGACAAGATTAAATAACAGTGTTTTGATTTTGTCAAGACAGAAAAGCCATCTCCGAAGGTATCATTTTCGGCAGTCACCAGCGAGCCCCAGTACACAAATTCTTCTACCACCTCGATTTCGTCACCACCGATACAAACTCGCGGTAGGCGGCTCACATTGTCTTCTCTTGAACCTCTTCCTATCATGTACTTCGTCTTCGACGTGTTGATGACTAGTCCGATGCGCTTAGCTTCCCTCTTCAGTCTGATGCAGGCTTCCTCCATCTTCTCAAAGTTACGTGCCATAATATCAATGTCGTCGGCTAAGCCAAATATCTGGACGGACTTATTGAAAAATTGTGCAGCAACTCATATAAGACTGAATTCGGTTGTGTATAGGCCACAATATCTCATTTACGACAATCTGCTTCTTGGGCTGCATACGTACATGCTGCAGAAGGCTCCAAATCGTGGCAAACGGTATAATATGGAGGAAACTCGGAAGCCTCCTTTCAAGAGGCTCGGAAGCCTCCTTTCAAGAGGCTCGGAAGCCTCCTTTCAAGAGGCTCAGGAAGCCTCCTTCAAGAGGCTCAGGCCTCCTTTCAAGAGACTCAGGAAGCCTCCTTTCAAGAGGCTCAGGCCTCCTTTCAAGAGGCCTGAAGCCTCCTTTCAAGAGGCTCAGGAAGCCTCCTTTCCAAGAGGCTCAGGAAGCCTCCTTTCAAGAGGCTCAAGCCTCCTTTCAAGAGGCCTGGAAGCCTCTTTCAAGAGGCTCAGAAGCTTCCTTTCAAGAGGCCTCCAGAGCCCAGGCTTCCTTCAAGAGGCTCAGAAGCCTCCTTTCCAAGAGCTCAGAGCCTCCTTTCAAGAGGCTCAGGCCTCCTTTCAAGAAATCAAAGCCTCCTTTCAAGAGGCTCGGAAGCCTCCTTTCAAAAAGCTCAGAAGCCTCCTTTCAAGAAACACGGAAGCCCCCTTTCAAGAGGCTCAAAGTCTCCTTTCAAGAGGCCAAAGTCTCCTTTCAAGAGGCTCGGAAGTCTCCTTTGAAGAGGCTCGGAAGGCTCCTTTCAAGAGGCTCGGAAGCTTCCTTTCAAGAGGCTCGGAAGCCTCCTTTCAAGAGGCTCGGAGGCCTCCTTTCAAGATGCTTGGAAGCCTCCTTTCAAGAGGCTTGGAAGCCTTCTTTCAAAAGCCTGGTGTGGTGATCTACCACTACATTGTCATTTACCAACTACCCGTCGAGGTAGTTTAGGATGATAAAAACAGGCAGCTCATCGACGGGTAAATAATTATGTATATTTACTTCTCGATAGTTACCTGACAATGTATATATAGCACGTAATTAGAATTAATAAATTAGAGTTAAGGTAGAGCTTGTTCTTCTCTCCACCGACCATATCACATTCCTTAGGAGCTGGAGATGGCTGAGGCCACTCCAGAGAGAACTCGGCTCGCTTCACTGGGAAGTCTTCTTCCAAGAGACTTGGAAGCCTCCTTTTAAGTGCTTTGGAAGCCTCCTTTCAAGAAGCTTGGAAGCCTTCTTTTACTAGGCTTGGAAGCCTCCTTTTAAGAGACTTGGATACCTCCTTTCAATAGGCTTGGAAGCCTCGTTTCAAAAGGCTTGGAAGCTTTTTTCCAAAAGGCTCGGAAACCTTTTATCAAGAGACTAGGAAGCCTCCTTTTAAGAGGCTCGGAAGCCTCCTTTCAAGAGGCTCGGAATTCTCCTTTTAAGAGGCTCGGAAACCTTCTTTCATGAGGCTCGGCAGCCTTCTTTCAAGAGGCTCGGCAGCCTCCTCTAAAGAGGCTTGGATGCCTCCTTTCAAGAAGCTTGGAAGCCTTCTTTCAAGAGGTTTGGAAGTCTCCTTTCAAGAGGCTGGAAGCCTGCTTTTAAGAGGCTTTGAAGCCCCCTTTCAAGAGGCTTGGAAGCCTCCTTTCAAGATTCTTGAAGGCCTCCTTTTAAGATTCTTGAAAGCCTCCTTTCAAGCGGTTCGGAAGCCACCTGTCAAGAGAATCAGACGTTAAGTTATATTATTGCAAGTGAAACATTTATGCCGCTTCTCAATCAAATACTGAAAAAAAAGTTTACGATCTTCAAAGAATCTCAGGAAAACGCGGCAGTCACCCTTCCTGGCAATCTGAAATGAAGCCTTGATCCCCCAATGATTACTTAAAATTTCATTCCGAAGGCCAGAAAACTCGGCAACAGGTACCACAGTCGGCAGCATCCTTCGCTTCTTCGCATGAATTGAAATACCTGGGCTAGAGGAAGATTCGATTCGCTCATTTTCATCAAGGCTCATTTCAAACTGTTTGGTCAGTTGGATAAGAAAGAAATTGTTTAATATATTAGAAAATGAAAGAATATCCGAAGTCTCCAGCTTCCTTTTATTTTTCTCGCGCTTTGGTAGGACGGTCAAGGTTTCAAACCTTGTTTCGTTGAAGAAAGCGGATAATTCAGAGATTGGGTGTGTTTGTTTTCAAAAGTACTTCAATGAAAATTCCACCATATTCTGCTTCTGCAACATTGATAACAGAATCCAATTTGTAGCTGCGCAAACTTACAAGGCATCTTTCCCAGTAAGTCACGTTCACCTTATTAGGAATGAAACCTGGAGAATGCCCTATTCGCAGATTGTTGTTGCTGGTGTTGGTCATGAATTATTTAATTATTAATTAATTTCCCACATCGAGTGGAAACATTCCAGCGAGGACGACGACTATGACGGTGATGGACGGCTTCCATCATACCGAAAACAACGACGAAAGCTACACCCACCGAAAGGGCAAACTATTCTGCCAAGCTGAACCATCAGCGGATTCCCCATTCTGTTGAAACCGTCCGACCGGCGGCAGGTTGATTAGCACCGTGAAAAGTCAGCGTCTCGACTGTTGATGGAAAGTGATTAAAGTGAAATGAACCGTAATGCGGGAAAGCTTTTCAGTTTTTAGCATCCGGGAAAATAGCGCAAATGGCTGGGAGGTATCTTTTCACCAAAAAAAGTGAAAAATTCATCTTAAAGTGGAAATATTATTTGAAAATCAACGTTGGCTTATGAAATAGGATTTCACTGTTATTTGAATTGTTTATTGGACATTCCAAAGACTTCTTTTTCATATAGATAACTCCATTACGTATGTAAATCAAAATCTTCCAAAATTTCTATTCCGATTACCAATGTCTAAATATGACAACTGCCTTCGTTGCTAGTAGTTGATTCTTTATGATCATATTTGAAATAATTTATTGTCCCTCTCACATTAATCCACTCCACGTTTTGGGACGTTCATTCCACTACCCTTCAACGAATTGGACTTGGTTTCTTGGACTATCATCAGCAGAATACGAATGGCGGCATAAAGGGGAGCGAGCGCGTGACTGAAATCGCGATGAACCTGTTGTTTCAGCCACCTTGATTCCGATGCACAGACGACGACGTATAATATACTGTGCGGGAAGGATGATGAACTGCAGGAAAAACGACGCGACGGCCATAATCAGGGAAAAGTTTGAAGGCAACCAACCGGCGCGGGCGTGAGCGCTTAGTAAAACACGATGAACACGAAAACTTGCCAACCGTACACCGAACGACCAAAAGACGCTAGATGGAGCGCAAAATTTGTTTGACGAGTTTGTTCGCCTCAAATGATAAGGTGCAAAATGACTCGAGCTTGACAACGTGATGCGGGTCATGTAGATATAGGGCGGAGAAGTTTCATCAATGTGACGAAGGACGTGATGTCAGTGCCAGAAATTATTGGCGATGGCGTCTTCTATGAATTGGAAATTGGGGATGAATCTGGGTTCTAACATTTTAGACGAACCTAATTACATTGTTTTTCTGAAAAGAGATTATTTGTGAGACAAAAAAAATATACATAACCGTATATCTTAAAGATTAAAATTTGTGACACGCTTACTTATTTTTCAAATATTTTCACGAGAATGCTGCCTAGTTTCAAAAAGACAAAATCGCCGTCCTCGACTGAAGGTCTCACAGACCAAACAGTCATCATCACCAAGCATCTGAAAGCGGGCACAAGTAGGAAGGGATTTAAACTCACACTCCACAGCCTATGTGCATTAATTCTTTTATTTCGGTAACCGACGTAGACTAGTGCATATACAAAATACATGTTTAGCCTTTCTCTTACACCAAGGTGCAACGAAAAGGCTATAAATTCACTTCCAAGACGATTTTGTGATAGAAGGCACAGAGACCCATAGTGTTATATGCCAATCGACTCACCTCGACGAATTGAGATGATGTCTGTCTGTATGTGTGTGTGTGCGTGTGTGTATGTATGTGCGCAAAATAAAACTTACTCATCTTTAAGGCACAGGAAGCGGTTTCTTGGATTCAACAAGGAATCCTGCCGAGGTTCCGGAAAGATTCCTGCCCGAATTCTGGAAGGATTCCTGCCTGGATTTTGGAATGATTCCTGCTCTGATTCCGGAAGGATTCCTCTTCGGATTTCTGAAAAAATTCTACCCGGATTCAAGAAGAAAACCTGCTCGAACTCCGGATGCGTTCCTGTCGGTATTCCGGAAGAATTTCTGCCCAGATTCCGGAATGATTCCTGCCCGATTTTCGGAAAGAATCCTGCCAGGGATCCGAGAGTAAAGCTGTCCGTATTCCGGAAGGTATCCTGCCCGTATTCCGGAAGGAATCCTTCCCGGATTCCGAAACAATTTCTGCCCAGATTCCGGATGAAATCCTGCCTGAATTGAGGAAGTAAACCTAAAGAGATTCCGGAAGGCAATCTGTTTAGATTTTTTCTCGGTTTCCGAATGGAATCTTTTTCGGATTTCGGATGGAATCTTTCTTAGATTCCGGATAGAATCTTTCTTGGATTCCTGAAGGGTTTTTCTTGGATTCCAGATGAAATCTTTTTCGGACTCCGGAGGGAATCCTTCCCGGATTCCGGAGGGAATCCTTCCCGGATTCCGGAGGGAATCCTTCTCGGATTCCGGAGGGAATCCTTCCCGGATTCCGGAGGGAATCCTTCCCGGATTCCGGAGGGAATCCTTCCGGATTCCGGAGGAATCCTTCCCAGATTCCGGAGGGAATCCTTCCCGGATTCCGGAGGAATCCTTCCCGGATTCCGGAGGAATCCTTCCCGGATTCCGGAGGAATCCTTCCCGGATTCGGAGGAATCCTTCCCGGATTCCGGAGGAATCCTTCCGGATTCCGGAGGAATCCTTCCCTGATTCGGAGGAATCCTTCCCGGATTCCGGAGGAATCCTTCCCGGATTCCGGAGGAATCCTTCCGGATTCCGGAGGAATCCTTCCGGATTCCGGAGGAATCCTTCCTGGATTCCGGAGGGAATCCTTCCCGGATTCCGGAGGGAATCCTTCCCGGATTCCGGAGGGAATCCTTCCAGATTCGGAGGAATCCTTCCGGATTCCGGAGCGAATCCTTTCCGGATTCCGGAGCGAATCCTTTCCGGATTCCGGAGCGAATCCTTTCCGGATTCCGGAGCGAATCCTTTCCGGAGCGAATCCTTCTTGGATTCCGGAGAGAATCCTTTCCGGATTCCAGAGGGAATCCTTCCCAGATTCCGGAGGGAATCCTTCCCGGATTCCGGAGGGAATCCTTCCTGGATTCCGGAGGAATCCTTCCCGGATTCCGGAGGAATCCTTCCCGGATTCCGGAGGAATCCTTCCCAGATTCGGAGGAATCCTTCCCGGATTCCGGAGGAATCCTTCCGGAATCCGGAGGGAGTCCTTCCCGGAGTCCGGAGGGAATCCTGCCCGGATTCCGGAGGGAATCCTTGCCGGATTCCGGAGGGAATCCTTCCCGGAGTCCGGAGGGAATCCTTCCCAGATTCCGGAGGGAATCCTTCCCGGATTCCGGAGGAATCCTTCCCGGATTCCGGAGGAATCCTTCCTGGATTCCGGATGGAATCCTTCCTGGATTCCGGATGGAATCCTTCCTGGATTCCGGAGGGAATCCTCCTTGGATTCCGGAGGGAATCCTCCCTGGATTCCGGAGGGAATCTTCCCTGGATTCCGGAGAAACTCCTTGGATTTCGGAGGGAATCCTTCCTGGATTCCGGAGAAAATCCTCCTTGGATTTCGGAGGGAATCCTTCCTGGATTCCGGAGGGAATCCTTCCTGGATTCCGAGGAATCCTTCCCGGATTCCGGAGGAATCCTTCCCGGATTCCGGAGGAATCCTTCCAGATTCCGGAGGAATCCTTCCGATTCCGGAGGAATCCTTCCCGGATTCCGGAGGAATCCTTCCGGATTCGGAGGGAATCCTTCCCGGATTCCGGAGGGAATCCTTCCCGGATTCCGGAGGGAATCCTTCCCGGATTCCGGAGGGAATCCTTCCCGATTCCGGAGGAATCCTTCCGGATTCCGGAGGAATCCTTCCCGGATTCGGAGGAATCCTTCCCGGATTCCGGAGGGAATCCTTCCCGGATTCCGGAGAATCCTTCCCGGATTCCGGAGGAATCCTTCCAGTTCCGGAGGAATCCTTCCCGGATTCCGGAGGAATCCTTCCTGGATTCCGGAGGAATCCTTCCGATTCCGGAGGAATCCTTCCTGGATTCCGGAGGGAATCCTTCCTGATCCGGAGGAATCCTTCCCGGATTCCGGAGGAATCCTTCCCGGATTCCGGAGGAATCCTTCCCAGATTCCGGAGGGAATCCTTCCGGATTCCGGAGGAATCCTTCCCGGATTCCGGAGGGAATCCTTCCTGGATTCCGGAGGGAATCCTTCCGGATTCCGGAGGAATCCTTCCCGGATTCCGGAGGAATCCTTCCCGGATTCCGGAGGAATCCTTCCCGGATTCCGGAGGAATCCTTCCCGGATTCCGGAGGAATCCTTCCAGATTCCGGAGGAATCCTTCCTGATTCCGGAGGAATCCTTCCCAGATTCCGGAGGAATCCTTCCAGATTCCGAGGGAATCCTTCCCGGATTCCGGAGGAATCCTTCCCGGATTCCGGAGGAATCCTTCCCGGATTCCGGAGGAATCCTTCCCAGATTCCGGAGGGAATCCTTCCGGATTCCGGAGGAATCCTTCCAGATTCCGGAGGAATCCTTCCGGATTCCGGAGGGAATCCTTCCCTGATTCCGGAGGGAATCCTTCCGGATTCCGGAGGGAATCCTTCCCGGATTCCGGAGAATCTTTCCAGATTCGGAGGAATCCTTCCCAGATTCGGAGGAATCCTTCCCGGATTCGGAGGAACCTTCCGGATTCCAGGAATCCTTCCTGATTCCGGAGGGAATCCTTCCCGGATTCCGGAGGAATCCTTCCTGATTCGGAGGAATCCTTCCGGATTCCGGAGGAATCCTTCCGATTCCGGAGGAATCCTTCCCGGATTCCGGAGGGAATCCTTCCTGGATTCCGGAGGAATCCTTCCAGATTCCGGAGGAATCCTTCCCGGATTCCGGAGGAATCCTTCCGGATTCCGGAGGAATCCTTCCCGGATTCCGGAGGAATCCTTCCGGATTCCGGAGGGAATCCTTCCCGGATTCGGAGGAATCCTTCCTGATTCCGGAGGAATCCTTCCGGATTCCGGAGGGAATCCTTCCCGGATTCCGGAGGAATCCTTCCCAGATTCCGGAGGAATCCTTTCCGGATTCCGGAGGAATCCTTTCCGGATTCCGGAGGAATCCGTCCCGGATTCGGAGGAATCCGTCCCGGATTCCGGAGGGAATCCGTCCCGGATTCCGGAGGGAATCCGTCCAGGATTCCGGAGGGAATCCTTCTGGAATCCTTATCGGATTCCGGATGGAATCCTTCCCAGATTCCGGATTTAATCCTTCCCGGATTCCTGATGGAATCCTTTCCGGATTCCGGATGGAATCCTTCCCTTATTCCGAATGGAATCCTTCCCGGATTCCGAATGGAATCCTTCTCGGATTCCGAATGGGATCCTTCTGGAATCCTTACCGGATTCCGGATGGAATCCTTACCGGATTCCGGATGGAATCCTTACCGGATTCCGGATGGAAGCCTTACCGCATTTCAGATAGAATCCTCACAGGATTTTGGATGGAATCCTCACAGGATTCCGGATGGAATCCTTACTGATTCCGGATGGAATCCTTACCGGATTCGGATGGAATCCTTACTGGATTCCGGATGGAATCCTTACCGAATTCCGGATGGAATCCTTACCGGATTCCGGATGGAATCCTTACCGGATTCCGGATGGAATCCTTACCGGATTCCGGATGGAATCCTTACCGGATTCTGGATGGAATCCTTACCGGATTCCGGATGGAATCCTTACTGGATTCCGGATGGAATCCTTACTGGATTCCGGATGGAATCCTTACTGGATTCCGGATGGAATCCTTACTGGATTCCGGATGGAATCCTTACTGGATTCCGGATGGAATCCTTACTGGATTCCGGATGGAATCCTTACCGGATTCCGGATGGAATCCTTACCGGATTCCGGATGGAATCCTTACCGGATTCCGGATGGAATCCTTACCGGATTCCGGATGGAATCCTTACCGGATTCCGGATGGAATCCTTACCGGATTCCGGATGGAATCCTTACCGGATTCCGGATGGAATCCTTACTGAATTCCGGATGGAAGCCTTACCGGATTCCGGATGGAAGCCTTACCGGATTCCGGATGGAATCCTTACCGGATTCCAGATGGAATCCTTATCGGATTCCGGAAGGAATCCTTACCGGATTCCGGATGGAATCCTTACCGGATTCCGGATGGAATCCTTACCAAATTCCGGATGGAATCCTTACCAGATTCCGGATGGAATCCTTACCGGATTCCGGATGGAATCCTTACCGGATTCCGGATGGAATCCTTACCGGATTCCGGATGGAATCCACTGGATTCCGGATGGAATCCTTACCGGATTCCGGATAAAATTCTCACCGGATTCCGAATGGAATCCTCACCGGATTCCGGATGGAATCTTACCGGATTCCGGATGGAATCCTTACCGGATTCCGGATGGAATCCTTGCAGATTCCGGATGGAATCTTACCGGGTTCCGGGGGGAATCCTTACCGGATTCCGGATGGAATCCTTACCGGATTCGGATGGAATCCTTGCAGATTCCGGATGGAATCCTTACCGGATTCCGGATGGAATCCTTACCGGATTCCGGATGGAATCCTTACCGGATTCCGGATGGAATCCTTACCGGATTCCGGATGGAATCCTTACCGGATTCCGGATGGAATCCTTACCGGATTCCGGATGGAATCCTTACCGGATTCCGGATGGAATCCTTCCCGGATTCCGGATGGAATCCTTTCCGGATTCCGGATGGAATCCTTCTCGGATTCCGGATGGAATCCTTCTCGGATTCCAAATGGAATCCTTCTCGGATTCCAAATGGAATCCTTCTCGGATTCCAAATGGAATCCTTTCTGAATTCTGGATGGATTCCTTCCTGGATTCTGGATGGATTTTTTCCCGGATTCCGGACTGAATCCTTCCCGCATGGAATCCTTCCTAGGTTTCTTACATTGTATGCTTACCGGATTCCGTATATAAAATCCTTTGCGGTTTCCGGATGGAATCTTTCCTGGATTTCAGATGTTATCGTGCCCGACTTGAGGGAATTCTTCTCTGGAATCTAGGAATCTGTTTCTGGATTTTTAAATCTTCCTCATTTCCGGATTGAATCCTGCCCGGATGTATGGAATCCGTCCTTTTCCCATATTCCAGATGCTAGTGGGTATGCGGATTCGATGAGAATATCTGTATCTGAATTTATTCATTTATTTATTTCATCAACCGACGTACAATGAGTGAAAGAATCTCAGGATGTCTTGTGGGAATCTGCCTTCGGATAACATGAGGTCAACTTTCTCCGTATTGGAGGGAATCTGTATCTGTCAGGCTGGTATCTGATTTGTCAGGCTGGTTCATTCAAATTTCAGAACTCTTTCACTTGTGGGGGATTTGTACATTTTGAATGAACCCTAATCTCTCAATGGAGATTCCTTATTATTGTGACTGTGACAGAATCCGGTCACATATAAGTTGCAGTAACTCATGTGGAACATGATTGCTGCTAGGGCAAATTATGTCCACCCTTTGAGAAGAATTTTTGAGTTCTGTTCATTAATTTATACTGATACCAATATTTCAGTACTTCTTTTCCTTTCGATTGTTTCTGTTCACAAAAGTCGGGGTTCAGCGAAACTGCCTTTTTGATAGACTTGTGATATTCTGTTCGTAGAATGGAAACTTAAATAAATTTATATCAAGTCATTTGTACATGTGTTTTTGGATAACCTCAGTTAAAGGATGGGAGGATATCCGATACGATTTGTGATTTGTGTAACGCAAAAATTTGTGCGAGAAGATTGATTATTTCTTATTGGCACTTGATGCGTTTTGGCTGCACCCCGGCCATATTGTTATTTGATTACAAAATGTTCACGCAAATCCACCAACGAAAACATTACCATTGCCATAATTGAAAGTTTTGAAATCGTTTATTAAGCTACCATAATGTTTTAGTACACCTGATTCTTTTTTTACACGGTTTTGACCTTTAGCGTCAATGAAACTATGAGTTCACCCCACGAAAAAATCACAAAAAATAAAAAAAAATGAAAAATCAGGTGCACGCAAAAAAAGCGTTCCCGAATTCGTGAACCAGCAAAAATACACCGTGATTTAAATCATGGATTCGGGAACACCAGTCACGTTTTCCAGATCGTACCAGAAAACGTGACTGTGTTCCCGAATCCGTGGCTGTTGTTCATGAAAAAATACACCGTGAAGATGTTAGTTCACGAATTCATGAACGCTTTTTTTTGCATATGGTATTTCTAAAGCTGTAAAAGTTAAGGTTAACCAAGAAATTAATAAAAACCAACAGTGTAAAAACAAATATTGAATGTAAACTAAAATACGTCGCCAAACAGCCTTATTAAGTTCTTGTGTTTCGTACCAAGTAATTTTCTTAAGAAAATATATTTGGCATCCACCAACATAAGTGGGTTGCTTTACAACTAACTATATGACCTTTGCGTCTTTGTTGTGAAAAAGGTATTTCGATGCTTTTGAGCCAGCCATATTGGTTTCTTCAGTCCTCATAAATCTCCCAAGAGATTCCAGTTAAACAAAACTACAAAATTCAAAAGTTTGCTGCGAATAATGTAACAATGCAAAGTTCCCATTTCCAAGATGTGGTAAGAAACGTCATCGAACCCGTTTCAGAAACTGTGAAACCTTAGTGACTTTTTCCGCTGCCACACCGGTCAAAGTTTACTGAAAGCGCTGTAGTGCGAAAACTTTTAATGGATCAGGTTACTTGCACAGCTCAACCCAGCGTATCCCCATCCTTCCAGGAAGTGAGTGAGAACACGGAGAAATTTCCACGCAAAATTAGCTACAAAAGAGTTTACTTTCCAACAGCTTTCTAATGGTGATGACGAGGGCAACGGTGACGATAACGACTACGGGTAGATGTTTAATAGTTCGGGACGGGAAGCACTGCTTTCCAAAAAGAGCTGAGAGGGCGAGGTTATCTTCCTCGGTTCTAAGTTTTCAACTTGTTTCAATTATAAATTTTCCCGCACTTTAGCAACCAACGGAAATATATTGCATTAACCTTGCCCCGCTCACCAATCCTGTGCTCGATGATGCTGCAAGTTGCATCTTTCTGCACTTCCTATGTATGCATCGGGAGAACAGATAGAAGCAGCACACTTGGGTTAAAGCAAAACTTTGTTCTCGAAACAAACCCCTACGCTCCGAATCGAAAACAGGGAATTGATTACTTGCCACCTTCGTTGGAAAAACCACTCCAAACGGATGGTGCTGGTGTTACGGCCGAAGGCAAGGTGTGGGGCAGTGGGTTCAAAGTTTTCCAATGAAAACAGTTACCTACCCCAGGGGCTTCGAGGGTGCTTGTTGTTGGCAATTATCAAGTTACTGCGGTGGTAGTTCGGTGTTCCGAGTGGATAGTGGTGATGGTGTGCTGGCATCCATCGATTTAATCTACTGCCGGCAAGTGTCGGACCTTCCTCTGTAATTCGAAGTTTGTAATTGATGCTGAGTTGAAAAGTTACGACTGTTCGAAAGTTAGTCAATACTGTGAGGTCTCCGTTGGAATTTTTCACTCGAGTTGTTTGAAAGTTTACTAGTTATGAGAGTGGAAGTAACCAATCAACCGATTATATGAACTACCAGTTACTCACAACATAGAATATTTTTATTCGAATTTTCAAATCTAAAACGTAGCGGTTGTTCAACCAACACCGGTATCTGAATTGTTTTTCAAAGAAAACGAACCTTGCTGACGAGAATACCGAAAATCGCAGCAAATCTCTTGCTAATCGGGTCCCAAAATACTGTCACTTGAGTTAGCAACAACCTGCATTTGTTGGTAGAGACCGGTTGGTCAAAATTCCTCTAAGCTGCGAGAAACTGATGTGTCACTGACTGCAATAGCGATGTCGGTCGATAGTCGTACCGATACTGGTACCGTTTCGTGTGTACACTCGATGGTAATCCTTTCGGTAGTCCAAGGATTTGGCGAGAACTTTGTGCGCGTTTTCGCTTTTCGGTTGGATTTACCTCGTTCGCTTGAAACGCTTAGATAGTATCAGTTCCCAGCATTTGCTTTCCCTTTTGATCCGAGAGCCTAATTCATGCTCTGTTTGTTGAAAGTAGTAAGCAACGCTTTCTCTTGAAAGACGACACCTACGACTCATCCGGATTGATTTTTATTCAAAGTTGTGTCAAATTGATAGTTTATTTTAACACAACCAACAATACCGAAAATTAAAATATAAGAGAAAATATTGAAAAAAATTAATATGAAGCGGTAGGACTTGAAAACGGCTTCAAATTAATACACCCAGAGCGGGTCCAGATCTGAGTCACGCTGTCGTAAAATTGTTTGTGCATGCCACATGACAAACGAATGCTCGAGTAGCCAATTCACTCACATACCTTCCAGTTAGGATAGTATGTTGAATATTATGAGGAGGTAAATTTGAAAAAAAAAACTATTTTCATTACGAATTCCATAACGATTTAGATTCATTCCGAAAAGAGAGGGTAATCTCAATCGGAATCCGTGGAAGATTTTCCTCGTAAAATAAAGTAATGGAATTCAAGGCGGTTTCAGAATCTTTGATGGTTACAATGGCTGATGGATGCTGCACGATATATGGACCAACGATGATAGCTCAGAGAAATGGGTGCGATGCGCGATTCCGGAGGAATCCTTCCGGATTCCGGAGGAATCCTTCCCAGATTCCGGAGGAATCCTTCCCGGATTCCGGAGGGAATCCTTCCAGATTCGGAGGAATCCTTCCGGATTCCGGAGGAATCCTTCCAGATTCCGGAGGAATCCTTCCTGATTCCGGAGGAATCCTTCCGGATTCCGGAGGAATCCTTCCCGGATTCCGGAGGAATCCTTCCCGGATTCCGGAGGAATCCTTCCGGATTCCGGAGCGAATCCTTCCCGGATTCCGGAGGGAATCCTTCCCGGATTCCGGAGCGAATCCTTCCCGGATTCCGGAGCGAATCCTTCCCGGATTCCGGAGCGAATCCTTCCCGGATTCCGGAGGGAATCCTTCCCGGATTCCGGAGGGAATCCTTCCCGGATTCCGGAGGGAATCCTTCCGGAGGGATTCCGGAGGGAATCCTTCCCGGATTCCGGAGGGAATCCTTCCCGGATTCCGGAGGGAATCCTTCCCGGATTCCGGAGGGAATCCTTCCCGGATTCCGGAGGGAATCCTTCCCGGATTCCGGAGGGAATCCTTCCCGGATTCCGGAGGCGACCCCCCCCGGATTCCGGACGGAATCCTTCCCGGATTCCGGAGGGAATCCTTCCCGGATTCCGGAGGGAATCCTTCCCGGATTCCGGAGGGAATCCTTCCCGGATTCCGGAGGGAATCCTTCCCGGATTCCGGAGAGAATCCTTCCTCGGATTCCGGAGGGAATCCTTCCTCGGATTCCGGAGGGAATCCTTCCAGATTCGGAGGAATCCTTCCCAGATTCGGAGGAATCCTTCCCGGATTCCGGAGGAATCCTTCCCAGATTCCGGAGGAATCCTTCCTGATTCCGGAGGGAATCCTTCCGGATTCCGGAGGAATCCTTCCAGATTCGGAGGGAATCCTTCCCGGATTCCGGAGGGAATCCTTCCCAGATTCCGGAGGAATCCTTCCAGATTCCGGAGGAATCCTTCCCGGATTCGGAGGGAATCCTTCCCGGATTCCGGAGGGAATCCTTCCTGATTCCGGAGGAATCCTTCCCGGATTCCGGAGGAATCCTTCCCAGATTCGGAGGAATCCTTCCGGATTCCGGAGGAATCCTTCCAGATTCCGGAGGAATCCTTCCTGATTCCGGAGGAATCCTTCCCGGATTCCGGAGGGAATCCTTCCGGATTCCGGAGGAATCCTTCCCAGATTCCGGAGGGAATCCTTCCGGATTCGGAGGAATCCTTCCTGGATTCCGGAGGAATCCTTCCTGGATTCCGGAGGAATCCTTCCCGGATTCCGGAGGGAACCCGTCCTGGATTCCGGAGGGAATCCTTCCCAGATTCCGGAGGAATCCTTCCCGGATTCCGGAGGAATCCTTCCCGGATTCCGGAGGAATCCTTCCCGGATTCCGGAGGGAATCCTTCCCGGATTCCGGAGGAATCCTTCCCGGATTCCGGAGGAATCCTTCCCGGATTCCGGAGGAATCCTTCCAGATTCGGAGGAATCCTTCCAGATTCCGGAGGAATCCTTCCCGGATTCCGGAGGAATCCTTCCCAGATTCCGGAGGGAATCCTTCCGGATTCCGGAGGAATCCTTCCCGGATTCCGGAGGAATCCTTCCCGGATTCCGGAGGAATCCTTCCCGGATTCCGGAGGGAATCCTTCCGGATTCCGGAGGAATCCTTCCCGGATTCCGGAGGGAATCCTTCCGGATTCCGGAGGAATCCTTCCCGGATTCCGGAGGAATCCTTCCCGGATTCCGGAGGAATCCTTCCCAGATTCCGGAGGAATCCTTCCCGGATTCGGAGGAATCCTTCCCGGATTCCGGAGGAATCCTTCCCGGATTCCGGAGGAATCCTTCCCGGATTCCGGAGGAATCCTTCCAGATTCCGGAGGAATCCTTCCCGGATTCCGGAGGAATCCTTCCGGATTCCGGAGCGAATCCTTCCCGGATTCCGGAGGGAATCCTTCCCAGATTCCGGAGGGAATCCTTCCCGGATTCCGGAGGAATCCTTCCCAGATTCCGGAGGAATCCTTCCCGGATTCCGGAGGGAATCCTTCCCGGATTCCGGAGGAATCCTTCCCGGATTCGGAGGGAATCCTTCCCGGATTCGGAGGGAATCCTTCCCGGATTCCGGAGGAATCCTTCCCGGATTCGGAGGAATCCTTCCGGATTCCGGAGGAATCCTTCCCGGATTCCGGAGGAATCCTTCCTGATTCGGAGGAATCCTTCCTGATTCCGGAGAATCCTTCCGGATTCCGGAGGGAATCCTTCCCGATTCCGGAGGAATCCTTCCCGGATTCCGGAGGAATCCTTCCCGGATTCCGGAGGAATCCTTCCAGATTCCGGAGGAATCCTTCCCGGATTCCGGAGGGAATCCTTCCCGGATTCCGGAGAATCCTTCCCAGATTCCGGAGGAATCCTTCCCGGATTCCGGAGGGAATCCTTCCCGGATTCCGGAGGAATCCTTCCAGATTCCGGAGGAATCCTTCCCGGATTCGGAGGGAATCCTTCCCGGATTCCGGAGGAATCCTTCCCGGATTCCGGAGGAATCCTTCCCGGATGATATTCGCCTTTCTTGCCTCGTCGTATTGTGGGCAGTTGTTTAGGAGGTGGCAAATGGTGTTCCTGCAGTGACAGATGATGCGTTTATGGTGGAACTCTCCTGGGCCCAGGTTGTGCGTCAGATTGGTGTGCCCTGCACGCATGCGAGACAGCACCATCTGCTCACGGCGATTGGGCAGGTCGGTTCCGGGAAGGTGGAGTTTTTACCATCCTGCAGAGGTTTCTTTGTTTCCGTCATTCGTTGGCCCAAGCCGTGCTGATTTGCTGCTTCAGCCATCGCTTCACATCGCCGGCAGGGACGCTGCGTGTGATATAGGGGCTTGCTCGGCCGATGTTAGCCAGAATGTCGGCACTTTCGTTGCCAGCTATTCCTGCGTGGCCGGGGACCCACATCAGGGTGGTGTTGTCGTCGATGTATTCCTGGATCGCTTGGATGAACGGGTGGCGGTTGGATGCGGAGGGCAAGGCAGAGAGTGCGCTTGCCGAGTCAGACACAATTAGTGTGGGTCCGCTGTTCGGTTGGGAGATTGCCTGAAAGATGGCTGCGGCCTCCGCCGAGAAGACCGAGCACATGTTGGGCAGCCTATGGGACTGAGAGGGACCGTCGCTGGAGTCGACTCCGATTCCCACTCTTCCGGTGGCCCTGGAACCGTCGGTGTATTTGATGGTGTGTGATCGGTATTTGGTGTTGATCCGTTCGTTGAAGAGGGTTTGAGCCAACTGCCGATTGGGGGCTCTGCCCAGCTGGGCCCAGTCCCTTGGACCGAGGCGATGGAGTCCAGCAACTTTGGGAAGAAATTGTTGGGTGGTACGGTGGGACAGTTCGTCAGCCCTGCCGAGGAGGTGACAGGGGCTGTTGAAGTCCTTCGTTTTTTCAAGATAGCCGACTGTTTTGGAGCTTAGCGCGGCAGCCACTCTGAATCGGAAGGGGAGCACTCCCGCTTCGGCGCATGCGACATCCGCTGGTGTGGAAGGGAGATGACCCGAGACGATTCTGACCGCGCGATTGTAGATCGGGGCCAGGGATCGCGTGATCTCGTCGGCGTTCATCGAGGTGGCTTCTAGCCCGTACGTTAGGCGGCTAGTGATAACGGCGTCGGCCACCTGGAGTCGCAACGTTCGGTCGCTTCGTGTTCGTCGCCTGGAGATCGTTTTCAGCATGTTGATACGTACCTTACAAGCTTCTCGGGTCTTCTTGCAATGTTCGCCGAAGGTGAGGCGGCGGTCCACGGTAACACCCAGGATCCTGACGGCGTTTTTGGTCGGGATGGGGGAGTCGTTCAACTTGATGGGCTGAAGTCGGTGGCCGGATTGGCAGATGTGGGTGCGGACGCACTTGGTGGCCGACATGGTGAAGCCGGCAGCCTGGCACCACTTGGAGACGCGGTTCACGGCCGCTTGAAGCTTTCTCTTGATTGTCCTGATGTGCTTTCCGACGGCGAGCAAAAAATGTCGTCGGCGTAGACCAGTATGAAAATGTCCTTAGGGAGGTCGGCAAAGACGCCCTCCATCGCCACCAGGAACAGGGTGACAGCTATCACCGATCCCTGGGGTACACCGGTTTCCTCTTTCACGGTCTTTGATGGCTGGTTTCCGAGAAAACTCGGAAAGAGCGGTCCAGCAAGAAGTTTTTGATAGGAGGAGGTTGCCGGTGACACCCCAGAAGGCCAGCTTTTTTAGAACTCCTGGGGTCCAAGCCCGACTGTATGCTGAAGATATGTCCAGCGAAGCTATCTCGGTATGCATACCTTGTATCCTGGCGTCCTCCAATATCTGGCTCAGGGAAGCGAGGTGTATACCCGTGCCACGTCCGGATCGGAAAGCGTGTTGCCGATCGTCCAGCCTGCCGGTAGCCTCCAGGTACTGGGTCCAGTGGCGTAGCCAGAAAATTGGTCTGGGGGGGGTTTTCTGAACATATTTTTTTTCGAAAAAAAAAATTCTTCCAAAAATTTTGTCTTTGGGGGGGGGGGTTTTATACCCAAAACCACCCCCGTGGCTACGCCACTGACTGGGTCAATCGCCGGTTGACCATTCGCTCCATTATCTTCGACCCGACATTGGTGAGCGCGATCGGGCGGTAACTTCCTGCCTCGTTTGCTGGACCTTGACTCTTCGGGATGGGAACGACGAAGCTGGATTTCCACTCGGAGGGAAGCGTACCGTCCGACCATTCCTTATTTATCGCCTCCAGGAAGGCTGATTTTCCACTCGGGGGGAGGTTTTTAAACATAGGGTACCCGGTGGAGTCCGGGCCTGCAGACTTACCCTTTCCCTTTTCGAGCGCGAAATTCAGCTCGGCCATTGTAAAGGGGCGGTTGAAGGGGTTTCCGTCATCCAGTGGAATTTGGAAAGCGGCGGTCTCCGAAGCAGGTGCTCGATTATTCTTTCGAAAGGCTTCCGGGTAGCTGTCGTAGGAAGACTGTTGCTGGAAGTGGTCAGCAAGCGCGTCAGCAATCACCGTTGAGTCTCGCTCGGTGGCTCCATTGATGGAGAGAGTGATGTCTCTTCCACGTCTTTTGCCCTGGAAGCAATTTATTCGCCTCCAAAGCTCCGTTGCCGATTGATCCGGATTTATTCCGTCGAGGAAGTCAGCCCAGGACTTTTCTTTGGCCTCGCGCAAGGTTTGACGGCAGTCATTCCTTGCGGCCTGGTAGCTGACTCGGAGTTCCTCGATCCGCGGATGGTTGGCTGGGAGGCGTTCCTTCGCTTTCTTGAGGGCTCGAAGTGTCTTGCGGCGGGCTTTGACAGCCGCCTTTGTACCGTCGCTCCACCAGTGGACTGCTTTTCGACCCAGGTTGGGGCTGGTCTTCGGGATGGTCTGTTCGGCTGCGTGCAAGATAATGTCTGACATTTCGGAGATCGATGGAGGTGGCAGTAGGGACAGCTCGCGTTCGATCTCCCGCTGAAAACTGCCCCAGTCTGCCACTCCATATTGCCACCGCGGCCTGTAGGTGATATTTGTGGGTGCAGTGTCGAGAGCCAGGAGGATCGGCGTGTGGTCACTTCCACTAGGGTCCCCATCGGTGAACCAGAGAAGTCTCCGCACAATGTCACTCGAGGCCATGGAAACGTCGATGGCTGTCTCCGTTGACCCTCGGCGGAAGGTAGGAGAGCCGTCGTTAAGGACCGTGAAATTGGCGTCGGCGGCGGCGTTAAAGATGGTGTTTCCTCTGGCGTTGTTTCGATTACTGCCCCAGGATCGATGGTGGCCGTTTACATCACCCAGTATAATTGCTGGAGACGGTAGCTTATCCAGGATACTCACCAGTTTGTTCCTCAGGTTAGGTATCTTGCTACTGGGGATGTACACCGAGACGACCGTTATCGGGAACGGCCACTCGATTCTCACGGCTACGGCTGGGAAATCGGCGACGACGGATATTTCGCTTGCTGGGATGTCCTGCAGAACACCAACCGCGGCGGATTGGTAGACATTCTGCTTTATCTTGGCGAACCACTTGTAGCGCCCGCCAAGGGTACGGTCCATGGCTACAGGCGTGACTCGATGGACTTCTTGAAGCGCTATGGCTATCGGTTCCGTGTTTGAGACTAGCAGCTCCAGGTCACACAGGTTATTGTGGAACCCGTTTATGTTCCACTGGAGGGCTAGTGTTGTGGACGAGGTTGAGGGTCCGGAACCCACAACCGGCAGAGATGGGGGAGGCGACGGGAAAAAAGTGGTGTTGGACCAGGATTGTGGCGGAGGTGTGCTCCCCCCCAGAGCTGGAGGGAATGCTTGGGCTTCGTCCGCGGGTGCGGCGCTTGGGCTTTGCTCTTGACTCGGATTCGGGCTTTGCGCTTGGCAGGTCTTGTGCTTGTATCCCACGTTGTCCGTTGGGGCAAAGAATTGCGGCCCAAGTACACCATCAGCTATTCTCTTGCTTCCCTCGGTGTCCCTCGGCGATCTTGACTTGTCCTGGCTGGCAGGGTCAGCGTCCGAGCGCCGGGGGTTGTCCACCAGTTCCGGTTGGGGTGTAACGTCCGCACTGGTGGGGCCCCGACTACTCGGATGCTCAACTGCGGCCGTTACGTTGTTGGTGATGGGTGTTGTCGTTGTTGGTGGTGGTGGGGTAATGGTTACGGTTGGAGTAACAAGTACCCGTGTGTGAAGCTCCGCATGCACATTTCTGTTGGATGTTAACTTTTGGGGGTTGGGATTGAAAAGGATGGGAGGGGATTGTGGTAGGTTTGACTTGTAGGTGCAGATAAGGCGTACGGAGCTTGTTAAACCGTTTATCTTACCTTGGGTATTGCCCCTCGTTTGGTCTTGGGGCCGGGAGAGGAGTCGCTGCTGTCGCCGGAGTCCTTCGGCGGGCGCTCTCTCTTGGGCGTTTGCTTGGAAGTATCCATCGATTCATCCTCATCGCTGAAGATGTCGTAGACGGGGTTCTTCTTCGGCTTCACGGTCTGGGATGAGACTTTGTCCGGTTGCTGACTTGGGTTTTTGATCTTATCTCGCAGCTTCTCGATGATTTTATCCTTGATCGAGATGGATTCCTGCAACTTGGAGACCGCTTGTGTTAGAGATGCCACTTTCTCCACGAGGTCTTCAATGGTCCCGTTCTTTTGAACCGCTTCTAGGCGGTTTCCGATGTTTGTTGCTTTGGTCTTTGCTGCGGCTTGGATTCCGGAGGGAATCCTTCCCGGATTCCGGAGGGAATCCTTCCCGGATTCCGGAGGAATCCTTCCCGGATTCCGGAGGGAATCCTTCCTGATTCCGGAGGGAATCCTTCCCGGATTCCGGAGGAATCCTTCCCGGATTCCGGAGGAATCCTTCCCGGATTCCGGAGAATCCTTCCGGATTCCGGAGGGAATCCTTCCCGGATTCCGGAGGGAATCCTTCCCGGATTCCGGAGGGAATCCTTCCCGGATTCCGGAGTGAATCCTTCCTGATTCCGGAGGAATCCTTCCGGATTCCGGAGGAATCCTTCCGGATTCCGGAGGAATCCTTCCTGATTCCGGAGGGAATCCTTCCCGGATTCCGGAGGAATCCTTCCCGGATTCCGGAGGAATCCTTCCCTGATTCCGGAGGGAATCCTTCCGGATTCGGAGGAATCCTTCCCGGATTCCGGAGGGAATCCTTCCCGGATTCGGAGGAATCCTTCCCGATTCCGGAGGAATCCTTCCTGATTCCGGAGGAATCCTTCCCGGATTCCGGAGGAATCCTTCCCTGCTTCCGGAGGGAATCCTTCCCGGATTCCGGAGGGAATCCTTCCCGGATTCCGGCGGGAATCCTTCAAGGATTCAGGAGGAATCCTTCCCGGATTCCGGAGGGAATCCTTCCCAATTCCGGAGGAATCCTTCCCTGATTCCGGAGGAATCCTTCCTGATTCCGGAGGAATCCTTCCCGGATTCCGGAGGGAATCCTTCCCGGATTCCGGAGGGAATCCTTGCCGGATCCCAGGGCGGAACCTCCCCGGATCCCCAAGGGAATCCTTCCCGGATTCCGGAGGGAATCCTTCCCGGATTCCGGAGGGAATCCTTCCCGGATTCCGGAGGAATCCTTCCGGATTCCGGAGGGAATCCTTCCAGATTCGGAGGAATCCTTCCCGGATTCCGGAGGAATTCTTCCTGGATTCCGGAGCGAATCCTTCCCGGATTCCGGAGCGAATCCTTCCCGGATTCCGGAGCGAATCCTTCCCGGATTCCGGAGCGAATCCTTCCCGGATTCCTGAGCGAATCCATCCCGGATTCGGAGGGAATCCTTCCCAGATTCCGGAGGGAATCCTTTCTGGATTCCGGAGGAATCCTTCCCAGATTCGGAGGAATCCTTCCCGGATTCCGGAGGAATCCTTCCCGGATTCAGAGGAATCCTTCCTGATTCCGGAGGAATCCTTCCCGGATTCCGGAGGAATCCTTCCCGATTCCGGAGGGAATCCTTCCTGATTCCGGAGGGAATCCTTCCGGATTCGGAGGAATCCTTCCCGGATTCCGGAGGGAATCCTTCCCGGATTCCGGAGGAATCCTTCCCGGATTCCGGAGGAATCCTTCCTGATTCCGGAGGAATCCTTCCCGGATTCCGGAGGGAATCCTTCCTGATTCCGAAGGGAATCCTTTCCGGATTCCGGAGGGAATCTTTCTCGGATTCCGGAGGAAATCCTTCTCGGATTCCGGAGGGAATCCTTCTCGGATTCCGGAGGGAATCCTTCTCGGATTCCGGAGGGAATCGTTCTCGGATTCCGGAGGGAATCCTGCTCGGATTTCGGCGGTAATCCTGCCCGGATACGGGAGAGAATCCTACCCGGATTCCGGAGAGAATTCTTCCCGGATTCCGGAGGGAATTCTTCCCGGATTCCGGAGGGAATCCTTCCTGGATTCCGGAGGGAATCCTTCCCGGATTCCGGAGGGAATCCTTCCCGGATTCCGGAGGGAATCCTTCCCGGATTCCGGAGGGAATCCTTCCCGGATTCCGGAGGGAAGCCTTCCCTAGCAAACGGGTGTTAAATACTGTAAGTTCTACACTGTAGCTAATTTTTGATGAAATTATTTATTGTTACATTGTGAAGCATTAGGCGTGTAAATATTTTACATAGCTGAAACGAACGAAGCCCAATTTTCTTGAACATTAGAAGCTCAAGGTACTCAAAAACGCTTTCGAGTTCAGCCCACGATATCTTCCAGATCAATCAAAGCTTTCTGCAAAGTCCTAATCGTCGGTGTATACCAAATCGGGTTCAATATGCATATGTGCATCACAAAAAACCCAGTTTGCTTGAATACGAGATGCTCAAGGTTCTCCAGTTCTGTACACGGTATCTACCGAGGAATACGAGAGTACGAGATATTCGAGGTACTTCAAACATTCTCGGTCGGATCTAAAAGATCAATTAGGTTTCGGGAATGTCCCAAATATCGGTATACACTCAATTAAGTTCAATAAGCATAACGAAGCTGGGGCCTCCTTAGCCGTGCGATAAGACGCGCGGCTACAAAGCAAGACCATGCTGAGGGTGGCTGGATTCGATTTCCGGTGCCGGTCTAGGCAATTTTCGGATTGGAAAATGTCTCGACTTCCCTGGGCATAAAAGTATCATCATGTTGACCTCATGATATACGAATGCATAAATGGTAACTTGGCTTAGAAACCTCGCAGTTAATAACTGTGGAAGTGCTTAATGAACCCTAAGCTGCGAGGCGGCTCTGTCCCAGTGTGGGGTTGTAATGCCAAGAAGAAGAAGAAGAAGCATACGAAGTAAGCAGTAAGAAGTGAGAAATGAGTAGTGGGAAGTGAGAATACAAAGTGAGAAGTACAAAATTCAAAGTGCGAAGTGAATAGTAAGAAGTGAAAAGTATGAAGGGAGAAGTGAAAAGTTGGAAGTTAGAAGTGAAATTTTATGAGTGAGAAATGAGAAGTCAGAAGTGAGATATAGAAAGTTATAATAGAGAAGTGAAAATTGAAAAATAAGAAGAGAGAAATGTGAAGTGAGAAGTGAGATAAGCGAAGTGAGAAGTGAGAAATGAGAAGTGAGAAGTGCAAAGTAAGAAATGAAAAATGAGTAGTGGGAAGTGAAAAGTTAGAAGGGAAGAGTGAAAAGTTAGAAGTGAAAAGTGATGAGTAAGAAATGAGATGTTAGAAGTGAGAAATAAGAAGTTATAAATGAGAAATGAAAAGTGAAAATGAGAAGTGAGAAGTGAGAAATGAGATGTGCGAAGTGGGAAGTAAGAAATTAGTAGTTTGGAGTGAGAAGTGAATAGTGGGAAAAGAAAGGTGAGAAGTAAGAAGTATGTAGAGAGAAGTGAATATTGAGAAATAAGAAGTGAGAAGTGAGGACCGATGAACAAGAAGTGATAAACGAGATTCTTTCTCTTCCCTTTTTCTTTTTTCTTCTTCTTTCTTCTTTCTTCCTTCTTCGTTCTGTCTCATATCTCTCCACTCACTTCTGCCTTTCCAACATCTCGCTTCCCACTACATAATTATCATCTCTCCTTCTCACCCCTTGCTTCCATTTTCTCACTTCTAACTACTCTCTTCTCATTCCTCACTTTCCACTACTAACATGTTACTACACAAATCTCACTACTCAATACTCATTTCCGTTTCTCAGTACTCACTTCTCACTGCTCTGTACTCATTTCGAACATCTTATTTCTCATTTTTAAGTTCTCGCTGTTCACCATTCACTTCGAATATCTCACTTCTCAACTCACATAATAAGGAAACAAATTTAAACTGTTCGGCTAAACGGCATTCGGCCAAACATAAATGTGTTCCCTATCTCGATACCTCCCTAACTCGATGGTCCCTTCAATATCGAGTAAGGGAGAGTTCACTGTATTATTCAAATTTTCTTGAACATGAGATATCCCAAGTAACATTTTTGGTTTTATAACGGTCATGGAAACCATCATTTGCTCTACATGACTGCGATAAAATTAGCATAAAACCAAAATGTTTCTAGGGATGCAAGGTCTTCCAAATTGAGTTAATATCAAGGTATCTATCAAATGCAGCATATCTAAGGAGGTGCTTGTGTCGAGCAATGTCCATTCGAATGAAGTCACAAACTTTTTTTGTATGGGGCGGAGAAGTCTCTTGGAAAACTGTTCATGTGCAACGAGCATGTCGTTTCATGTTTTATTGTTCAATATATGTTACTCGTAATATCCGTTATTTATTTCAATTAATTTAGTAATTTGCCAAATATGTTGAACCAGCCTAGAGCACAAATTCAAAATTCACTGCATTGGCGTTCATTTCTGTTCATGAGCGACACTCGCAAGAAGCGTAAAACAAAATTAATTGTGTGAGTTCCTACTGACGTTGTGATTGCCCATTAAAATTGATCAAATCTGCCGGGTGGCTAGCACATGCTATCGCCCGCGTGCATCGACCCGTTGGGAACCCTTTCAGGTTGCAATGACCTTTGGCGTTTTCATTCCACCCAAGATTTTGGGGCCAAACAGCGAGATGGATGTTTGATGTTCGACGCAAACATGCGCGAATATGATTATTTAGAGCGCGAGAGTAATTTTCGGAATCACGAAATTAACTTCGTTATGTCCGGTGATGCAATTGACAATTTGGTGGTTAATCTGAGGATTCCCAAGTTGATCAAGTTCACTTCGAACTGATCCGTGGAAGAGGCAGGAGTGGCCCAAAGTTCTCGCGCCGTGGTGTCTTTTTAAAGGTGACATGAAGAATAGTCAGTTAGTAGAGCTTAATTAATACCTGTTTAAATTCCGTTCCCTAGTTTGAAGAATCGTGTGTGCTATTGTGAAAAGGCGGTGTGTTATCGTGTGTGGCTTTGTGCAATTGAAGGTAATTTGTAATATTTGTAGGCTATTTGTAATATTTGTAATGTTAAATTAACACGTGAAACGTGTAACCAACTATTCTAAGGTTTCTTGCCAAGCCGTTCGACCGTCCGCGACATCACAACCGAACTCCCAGTGGCCATTTCTGACCCCACTGTCAGGCTCAGAAGTTCTCCCGGGGCACGCCGGAAGAGGGACGCTTCCGTTTCCACGCTCCCTAGGCAGGACGTGCAGCAAGCGCAATCGCATTTCCGTTCCCCTAGTGACGACTAGGGAAACCACGACGCACGTGTCGCGTCGCGCGCAAATCGAGTAAGTTATTCCGATGATCGAGTGAACCGACTGAAAAACTGAGCCTTCTTCCCCTGAAAGGTCTCAACGGTCTACCCAAATATTGGTGGATGGTCTCCCTCGGGAGTGGCGCTTAAGCCATCTCACTTTTAAGCCGGGAAGGTCAGTAAGGCTGACGGTTATACATGTGCTTCCACGAGTTGACATCGAGTATGATGAAGGATCCACTGTAGCTTGTGAAAGTAATGAGTGCAATCCTATCGGCTCAATGGACCTGCTGGGATGTTCAACAATGCACGGATACATCATTCAGGACTTCTGAAGTTCAGAACATTTTGGGGTATCAAAAAGGCCTGCAGTAACATGTAAAAGTAATCAGTAAAATTCTATCGGCTCCATAGACCGACTGGGATGCTTACCGCTGAGCGGATACATCATCCATGACTTGGATGATCGGGTAGATCACATGTTCTAAACTCCAGGATGTTTTGAAGAACAAAAAGGCCTGTAGTAGCTTATAAAAGTATTCAGTGGAATCCTAGCGGCTCAACGGATCCTCTGGGATGTTCAGCGATGCACGGATACATCGTTCAGGACATGGTTGATCTAGTAGATCGCATGTTCTGAACACCAGGACGTTTTGGAGACCCTGAAATAGTTTACATTTATTCAAAACTCGTTTGATTTATGTATTATGATCACAAGGAAATTTTTTGACATACACCTCAGCTTAGGATATTTTATTTCTAAAAGTATTTTCTGATACATTCGACTATATATGCTCCAGAATAGTTTGGACGGCCTAGGACTAAGTTTTCATCTCTTTCCATATTAGTTTTGGCAGGTTTCAGTAAAAAATCCCAAATTGGTACGTTGAATCGACGTAAAAAAGTCGTCCTGAAAGGGTTGATGGACACAATAATTTCATCGAACATCCAATTTTCATACTACAATCAATAATCAATCGGAAAACTAAGAGCTTTCTTCAGAATTTGTTATTATGTGATCCTGTTGATTTGTGAAGATTGGACTAGCTCTGCCAATTCCATGCTTATAGTTGTTCATCGTTAAATGGCACAGTACCTGAAAAAAGACAAGAAAAAACATTACATTAATTTTTATTTCTATGGATGATATTATGTGGATGAATTCATTAATATTTGTAGATTTAGTTCCCAATTGAAGTAGTGCTGCATTTGCAATGAATCGACGGGAAATCACTCTCCTCAGCACCATTTATGATCAAGAAGTCAATCCAACGTTTCATGGCCGAGAACTTACACCCATGAGGTAACGAGTCGATTTTGCTGTTTATGGTAAGCTAAACCGTGTCAAATGCATTGTGAGCTGCCGCAACATAATCGATTATGATACATCGGAGCTACGAACTAAGCTAGACGAACAAAGTATTGATGGAGTCCATATTATTATGAGGTCATCGAGGAAAAAGAATAACTTGACCATCCGATCCGGGTCTCAATACCGAAATATATTCATTCCGGTTCCTTGAGGCGCCCAATTCGATCGTACCAGCGTTGTCCAATGCAACGATTTGTTTGTCGGTCTTTCGGCTACATCAAAGCCCGCTGTAAAACGTGGAACAGGAACGCGGCGTTCCTGTTCCACATAATAGTGGCGAACCTCCCGCCGAACGATAGTTCACTCTACAATTCGCAACTAAACACATCCAACCTCGTACGTGTACGTGCCAAAAACCCACAACACTGTTACACATTATCGCCTAATGCTAAATGCACTGTGATTGGACAATCGGCAACCAGATGGTGGTAGTGTGCAAACGCCAAACACAAGCAAAATCGATGGAAGCGCCGATCGACCATCTACAAAATATTGAATCCACCGTTGAAAAGGTGAACGATGGACCACGTGCTGAGTGTGACGTCTGTTTATATTCGTTGCTCAGTAGATCGGTGGCCGATTCGGTCGCGGGAAAAGTGCCTCAGCGCACTGCTCTTGAAGGCGCGGGTAACCCCTCCATCCAACTATTGCAGAGCAACGTGTACTCGTTGTTGTCACCTGACGACACCGGCAATCCGCAGAAGAAGCGCAAGAAGCAGCAGTCGCAGCTGCCACAAACTCAACCAGTGCGGAAGGAGAAGTGCCCGCCGGTTTTCACCAGAGGCGACTGCGTCGGAACTGCGACCAAAGCTCCGGAAATTGATCGCGAAACGCCTAAACTGCACATTCCGGCTCTGTAGGGAAGGAGTTAAAGTGATGTCCACCAACACGGACCATCACTAGTCAGTCGTGGAGTTCCTCGAGGTCCACAGATATGAGTTCTACACTCATGACCTCCCGGCAAGAAGCCGCTCAAGGCTTTGCTGCCAAGGCTCCATGACATAAACGAAAATGACCTCATCCAGAAGTTGGAAAGCAGCGGAATCAAGCCAGTCGCGCTGCACAAAATTGCTCGTCACGACAAGACGAGAAGGTATCGCGACCAGCTTTATCTGGTCCACCAGGAGCATGGCTCCACCACCCTCAAGGACCTGAAGCTGGTTGAGATAATCAACCATACCGTCGTTGACTGGGAACGATATCGCCCATTGCACCGCGACGTTACGCAGTGCACCAACTGCTTCAAATTCGGGCACGGAACCAAAAACTGGTGCATGAAGCCGCACTGCAACAGGTGTGGCGAACCCCACCCAACTAACGAGTGCGACAAAACTGAGATGGCCGATATCAAGTGCGCCAACTGTGGCGACAAACATAGGGCCACCACAAAGGGTTGCCCAAAGCGAGCCGAGTTTTTGGAAATCCGGAAGAAGGCTTCCACCAGGAACCTTCCGAAGAAGAACGTGTTCCTGTAGTCAACGTGGTGAACTATCCTCCATCACGGCTCCCTCATCAAGCGATTCCAATCCTCCCACCGTTACAACCGCACAAGCGACTGGCAGCGGCAGCTGCGTCGGTTCAAGCTCCAGCACCATCCACCAGCGAATGGCCCCACTCCCTCCTCCTGGGTTCCGTCGGCAGCCGGAGAACGAAAACGGCCCACCTGAAGAATCTGCTCGTTCATTTGCTCGAGTTACCCGAGTTACCAACGTCCTTAGCCGGAACAAGTTTGTTTCTAAAACATCCGCCATGGCCTTACTCGATGTCGAGAAGGCGTTTGATAATATATGGCATGATGGCCTGGTATACAAACTACATCGCTACATTTCCCAGTTACTTGTCGGCAAGGACATTCCGGGTCTCAATCTGCGGAGCGAGTTCCAAATTGGAACTTCCAATGCGCACAACACCGTCGCAGGCGTCCCCCAGGGCAGTATGCTCGTGCCCCTGCTTTGCAA
Organism: Armigeres subalbatus; assembly: GCF_024139115.2. Lineage (NCBI taxonomy): Eukaryota > Metazoa > Arthropoda > Insecta > Diptera > Culicidae > Armigeres > Armigeres subalbatus. The sequence continues at coordinate 223,437,837 of NC_085139.1, forward strand.
TCTGTTCACCTCTGACATGCCAGAACCTCCAAAAGGCGGCATTCTGTCTCTTTTCGCAGATGGCACCTCCACCGTCTACAACGGTAGAGTGATCAGAGCGCTAGTAGCAACACTCCAACGAGGCCTGGATGTCCTGACAGAGAACCTTACCAGCTGGAAGATCTGTATCAACGCGGCAAAGACCCAGGTCATCATTTTCCCCCACTCTAAATCTCCTAAACATGTTCCGCCTGGGGACTGTAGAATCATCCTCAATGCCACGATTGTGGAATGGGCCAATGAGGCCGACTACCTTGGCTTGACCCTCGACAGCAAGCTTATTTTCAGCCAACAGGTTGACAAGACGGTGACGAAGTGTACCGTCTTGTTGAAACTGCTGTACACTTCGATCAACCGTCGGTCGTCATTGTCCCTGAAAAATAAGCTTGCTGTCTACAAGTAAATCATCCTCCCTGTGATCGAATACGGCATGCGGCTGCGCTAAACAAAAACCTCAAACTTCAACGGATGCAAAACAAATTCCTGAGGATGATCCTTAACACCCCTCTCAGGACAAGAACATCCGAGGTCCACCGTCTTTCCGGGACAAAAACTTTTCATGAACGCTTTGGTGAGTGTAAAGAAAAGTTTAGGGTCCGTTGCTTGGATTCTGATCAGGCTCCAATTAGGGAGCTAGTTCCAATCAAGGTTATCAAATTTATAATGTTATTATTAGTGTACCGCCATCGGTGGTGACAATGGGTCTGGGGGTGAGAATGGGTTATCGCTCTCACCGGCAGTCTGGAGGTCGTATAGCAAAATCGTCCAAAAAGATCTCCTATATTTTAGTCTTCTTGAACTCAGATACATTCAATCTATTCTACAAGCATTCTAAGTACAGGGTCCGGCTATTGAACTGCTTCATAAGAATAAACAGACATATTGATCAAGACAAAAATATTTCATTTCATTTCATTCGATTTTACAAGAAAACTTTTTGAAAGCTCATGGGTAAAGTTCATCTTTTTTGTCCTTGAGCTGAACCACTCGTCGCAGACGATTGAGGGACGCATCGTACGAGGCCCGCAGGTGCTCTGGTGTTATTTTGTCGCTTCAGGACTTGCACAAAAACATGATGTTTTGAAGTAGCAACAACATACTCCTGACAGTGAAATTGATAGGGTTTATGTCCAGTCCGTCATGATAAATTATATTTTAAAAATCAAGTAACAATATAGGGGAACGGTTTGCCACTTCATCTCATAGCTCCTATTTCCATCCCATAAAAAACAAAGCAATGGAAAGGAATTCGGTTTGTTTATTATTTTTGTGATTTTTTTCAGCAGTAAGCACGGATGTTGACAAAAAGAAGCGACGAATTTGGTCCCGTATTTCTTTGTTTAGCGATATGGATATATGTACAGTGAGATGGAGATCGGAGCAGTTCCCCTACAACAGCGGTTCTCAACCTAGTACATGTACCCCTGGGGTGCCTTCGCTGACACCAGGGGTACCTCGAACTAAAGTGCATAATGGCGGATGTATTACAATTATTATTTAATATTATTGATAAAGTTCAGACAATTGGGTATTTTTTTTATTTCAAAACTTTGTTTTGCACATCACCATGATCAGTAAATTAAAGCCAATTGAATCCTGCCCTTTACAACCAGCACAGTGTATGAAGGGCTGTGGGACAAAAGATTAACAGGAATGAATGAACAAACTTTAAAAATCTTCTACTTGATCGAAACAAAATAATGAATGATATGTTAAGAATATGGGCCCTCCTTAGCCGTGCGGTAAGACGCGCGGCTACAAAGCAAGACCATGCTGAGGGTGGCTGGGTTCGATTCCCGGTGCCGGTCTAGGAAATTTTCGGATTGGAAATTGTCTCGACTTCCCTGGGCATAAAAGTATCATCGTGTTAGCCTCATGATGTACGAATGCAAAAATGGTAACTTGGCTTAGAAACCTCGCAGTTAATAACTGTGGAAGTGCTTAATGAACACTAAGCTGCGAGGCGGCTCTGTCCCAGTGTGGGGATGTAATGCCAGTAAGAAGAAGAAGAAGATGTTAAGAATATACTTCTGAACAAAAATCTAGAGTCTAAAGGTTCTGAAGCCACAATTTGAGAGGCATGAAGGCTTTATTTGTTTCGAAAAGTAAGTTGCTTTATTACACGAGGGTTGTTAGCCTCCTTGCAAGTAGCTCGGAAGCCTCCTTTTAAGAGACCTCCTTTCAAGAGGCTAAAACGCCTCTTTTCAAGTGGAACAGAACCCTTCTTTTAAAAGGCTCGTAGACTTCTTTCAAGAGGCTCGGAAGCCTCCTTTTCAAGTGGCTGGGAACCCTCCTTTCAAGAAGTTCGGAAATCTCCTTTCATGAAATTCGGAAGCCTCCTTTCAAGAAGCTCTGAAGCCTTTTTCAAGAGGCCCGAAAGCCTCCATTTTTAAGCGGCCCGAAAGCCTAATTTTTCAAAAGGCACGGAAGCCTCCTTTCTGAAGAGGCGCAGAAGCCTCCTTTCTGAAAAGGCACAGAAGCCTCCTTTCTGAAGAGGCGCAGAAGCCTCCTTTTTTAAAAAAGGCTTGGAAGCCTCCTTTTTCAAAGAGGCTTCGAAGCATCTTTTTTTAAAGAGGCTCGGAAGCCTCCTTTTCAAAGAGGCTCGGAGGCCTCCATTCTTAAAAAGGCTCGGAAGCCTCCTTTCAAGAGGCCCGGAAGCCTCCTTTCAAGAGGCCCGGAAGCCTCCTTTCAAGAGGCCCGGAAGCCTCCTTTCAAGAGGCCCGGAAGCCTCCTTTCAAGAGGCCCGGAAGCCTCCTTTCAAGAGGCCCGGAAGCCTCCTTTCAAGAGGGCCCGGAAGCCTCCTTTCAAGAGGCCCGGAAGCCTCCTTTCAAGAGGCCCAGAGCCTCCTTTCAAGAGGCCCGGAAGCCTCCTTTCAAGAGGCCCGGAAGCCTCCTTTCAAGAGGCCAGGAAGCCTCCTTTCAAGAGGCCAGAAGCCTCCTTTCAAGAGGCCCGGAAGCCTCCTTTCAAGAGTCCCAGAAGCCTCCTTTCAAGCGGCCCCGAAGCCTCCTTTCAAGAGGCCCGGAAGCCTCCTTTCAAGAGGCCCGGAAGCCTCCTCTCAAGAGGCCTGGAAGCCTCCTTTCAAGAGGCCTGGAAGCCTCCTTTCAAGAGGCCTGGAAGCCTCCTTTCAAGAGGCCTGGAAGCCTCCTTTCAAGAGGCCCGGAAGCTTCCTTTCAAGAGGTCTGGATGCCTCCATTCAAAGGGGCCCGGAAGTCTCCTTTCAAGAGACCCAGAAGCCTCCTTTCAAGAGGCCCGGAAGCCTCCTTTCAAGAGGCCCGCAAGCCTCCTTTCAGAGGCCCGGAAGCCTCCTTTCAAGAGGCCCGGAAGCCTCCTTTCAAGAGGCCCGGAAGCCTCCTTTCAAGAGGCCCGGAAGCCTCCTTTCAAGAGGCCCGGAAGCCTCCTTTCAAGAGGCCCGGAAGCCTCCTTTCAAGAGGCCCAGGCCTCCTTTCAAGAGGCCCGAAGCCTCCTTTCAAGAGGCCCGGAAGCCTCCTTTCAAGAGGCCCGGAAGCCTCCTTTCAAGAGGCCCTGAAGCCTCCTTTCAAGAGGCCCAGGCCTCCTTTCAAGAGGCCTGGAAGCCTCCTTTCAAGAGGCCCGGAAGCCTCCTTTCAAGAGGCCCAAGCCTCCTTTCAAGAGGCCCGGAATCCTCCTTTCAAGAGACCCGGAAGCCTCCTTTCAAGAGACCCGGAAGCCTCCTTTCAAGAGACCCAGCCTTCTTTCAAGAGGCCCGGAAGCCTCCTTTCAAGAGGCCCGGAAGCCTCCTTTCAAGAGGCCCGGAAGCCTCCTTTCAAGAGGCCAGGCCTCCTTTCAAGAGGCCCGGAAGCCTCCTTTCAAGAGGCCCAGGCCTCCTTTCAAGAGGCCCGGAAGCCTCCTTTCAAGAGGCCCAGGCCTCCTTTCAAGAGGCCTGGAAGCCTCCTTTCAAGAGGCCCGGAAGCCTCCTTTCAAGAGGCCTGAAGCCTCCTTTCAAGAGGCCCAGAGCCTCCTTTCAAGAGGCCCGGAAGCCTCCTTTCAAGAGGCCCGGAAGCCTCCTTTCAAGAGGCCGGAGAGCCTCCTTTCAAGAGAACCGGGAGCCTCGTTTCAAGAGGCACGGGAGCCACGTTTCAAGAGGCCCAGGCCTCCTTTCTAGAGGGCCGGAAGCCCCCTTTCAAGAGGCCCGGAGGCCCCCTTTCAAGAGGCCCGGAAGCCTCCTTTCAAGAGGCCCGGAAGCCTCCTTTCAAGAGGCCCGGAAGCCTCCTTTCAAGAGGCTCAAGCCTCCTTTCAAGAGGCTCAGGCCTCCTTTCAAGAGGCTCAGAGCCTCCTTTCAAGAGGCCTGGAAGCCTCCTTTCAAGAGGCCCAGGCCTCCTTTCAAGAGGCCCGAAGCCTCCTTTCAAGAGGCCTGGAAGCCTCCTTTCAAGAGGCCCAAGCCTCCTTTCAAGAGGCCCGGAAGCCTCCTTTCAAGAGGCCCGAAGCCTCCTTTCAAGAGGCCAGAATCCTCCTTCAAGAGGCCCGGAAGCCTCCTTTCAAGAGGCCCGGAAGCCTCCTTTCAAGAGGCCCGGAAGCCTCCTTTCAAGAGGCCCGGAAGCCTCCTTTCAAGAGACTCTGAAGCCCCCTTTCAAGAGGCCCAGGCCTCCTTTCAAGAGGCCCGGAAGCCTCCTTTCAAGAGGCCCGGAAGCCTCCTTTCAAGAGGCCCGGAAGCCTCCTTTCAAGAGGCCCGGAAGCCTCCTTTCAAGAGGCCCGGAAGCCTCCTTTCAAGAGGCCCGGAAGCCTCCTTTCAAGAGGCCCGGAAGCCTCCTCTCAAGAAGCCCTCAATATTCATAAAAGTCCTGTATGAAGCTGTTAGCCTATTTCTACGCTTCTCGGAAGAATCATTACAAGCTTGGAGCCTCCTTTTAAAAGATCTCCTTTCATGTGGTTCGGAACCATCCTTGTATAAACTAAATGTGTATTGTAAAGTTTCACGTAATAATGAAAATTTAAGCCAACTTCAAGAAGAGCCATTTATCCCGTTGGTTTTAAGGTCTATTTTTCAAACCTTTTTTTTTGTGTCTTTATTAAGGAGACTTTCAGCCCTAGGCTGGTTGTCTCCGGATAGTTTTTCACATCTGTTATAAGTTACGCTTATTTTCATTAACAAAAAATAGGGGGTACCCAAGCAGCCCAAGCCAAATGAAACTGGTTGCAGCAATCTAATTGTGACCAAATCCGGTTACATATAAGTTACTGTAATCTATGTACAACATGTGTGCTGCTCGGGTACCTCAATTGATGCAAAAGCTCCAAGGGGTACCGCTTAAGAAAAAGGTTGAGAACCGCTGCCCTACAATAATAATAATTAAAATTGGAGGGCGAAGCCGGCCGATCACTGACCTACATAAAAAAATAAATGCAGATTTTTTATTATTGAAGAACTGTTTTACTACTTACTACTGGCTCTCTCTCGATCTAAATCGAAAACAAAATCGAATTCTGACGATCTCAGCGGCTTAGTGGCTACCGATTCTGTCTAATAAACGTGAGATCATGGATTCAATCTTTGCCTCGTGCCTTATCTACTTTGAATCTCAATCTTTGTTCAATCTGAGCTGATAATACTATATTGATGAGTCGCATAGCAATAAAATATCAACTGCTTTTGAATTCATAAAGCGATTTATTACTTCCCCTGAGGCTCTGAGTGTTGACTACAGAAACACAATGCATTCCTGACTTCCCCTGAAAATAAATAAAGCAGAAGCAGGATCACAAAACAATACGCAAGATTTTATTTACCCTAGCACCACTAACTTGCCTCACGATATCTTAATCCAATTAAAAGTATAGACACTATAGATTCCATAGACGAGCTGAGGCGAAGGCGAGTGTAGCCAAACGAACTGTCAGTTAGTGCAGCCAAACGAGCATGACGTCACAAACGCAATCCAAGCAATGGAGGGTGTGACGTCAAATTCGCGTGGTACACTGTGAAAAAACGGAAAAACACACTAAATCGAAATGACTCAACCGTGCCTCCGCTCGTCTATGGAACCTATAGTGTCTATAATTAAAAGCTACTCTCAAGGCCTCGTTAAAAGTAATAATGAAATTAAATAAGCCGCTTCTACCGGCGAACAAAGCCACACACCGTATCCAAGCTACTGATTTGAAACGAAATGCAAACCAATAAAAAAAATATCATCGTAACAGTTTTTCCATCAGCGACATATGTTGGTCAGAATTGTTCCACATTTTGTTAAAACATCTAAACGATGAATTGGTTCAAAATGCATATGCATCTACACTTTAAATTATTATTAATTGAAGGAATAAAAATGTCTGGTTATATTCGCAAAAAGTAGGTAGGCTGTAATAAATAGGCTTTTTTCAGCTTTGGACATGTTCAAATCAACAACCGATTCGAATAATGAATGCATCATATGTTAAATTGTGAACGAGTGGGTGATAGTAAGTATGAAGCAGATAACATTAATTTTGAAAAAAATATCTGAAAGAAGTCGGTTGTCGCATTTACATACAATGTATTTCTCCATCACATTCTTGACCTAAACAATCAACATCAAAACTGACGCGATATTTGTTTTCATTTTTCGCCGTGCAACTTCAATCAGTGATTAACATCACGGTACTTTCACGGACGTTGAAATTAGTTGGCACAAACCGAGCAAATACGCTCTCGCACATTTTCCACCCGTCATGCCGCGGCAGGACGGCCGGTAGCAAGGCATAAAAATCTTTTTTTTTTTTCACGCATCTCTTTGATTCCCATCAATTTCCGGCGAATAGGCAATAAGCCCCCACTGATGGGCGAGTGATAGAGCTTATTTTACGAACTCCTCTCATCTGCTTTGAAAGGCCCTGTGGGTCGGGTAGGCCCACTGACTGGGTTCTTTACCGGCCAACTGATTCCGTTTGATGTTGTTTATTGATGTTGAATATTGGCGGTGTGCGTTGATGAAGGTTGATGAAGAGTGGAATGTGCCTATTTGCCGGATATTGGGTGAGTTTGTTATTGCTATAGGGTGACAATTTGGGTAGAAACAACTTCATTATATGGATCTAAATAGCAAACCAATAAATATTCGTTATGCATCTGGATAATCACACAATTTCTGATCAATTTCTTCTCTTTGTGAGCACAGATTGGCAGTTTGTTTCAACTACTATCTTTCTCTTCCACATGCTCTTGCCACCCTATAACAGGACCGATTCGAAAACTATTTCTACGTCAATGTACGAATTTTCGTCATCGATGAACTTCATTCACAGCACAATGCATGCATATCGGTGCAGCAATCGTTGTTACCAAACAAAAAACAGCTGCTGGTCGTCGTAGTCGAAGCCGCTTCGAGCTTCCATACCTGCATGGATTCCCATTCACACCGGATAAATACAAAGTAAACTCGCAATGATCCACTATGGGGAAGTTCCACGCACATCGGTAGTCATAAATCGGGAAAAGGGCTCCCTGAATTGTTTCCAACCGAATCTCCAACGAGCATTTGTATAAATTTTGACAGAATGTATGCCGAACAAAAATTGGAATGAATTTCAAAGTGCAACTTTAATGAATTTCCAACGAAAAATTGGATGAATTTTTAACGGACAGTCAAATATATTTTCAACGACAATTTGAATGAATTTAAAAGAAAAACTTGAATGAATTTCCAAAAGAAACTCGAATGCAAATATTTGAGCAAAGCATAAATTAAATTTGAATGGATTTCCAACGGTAAGTTGAATGAATTTCCGCTGAGTTTCGAATGAATTTCGAACGGTATATGAATGGTTTTCAAACGTAATTAATTTCCAAAGGGAATTGGAATGTTTTTATCAAAGAAAAAATTGATTGAATTCAAAACAAAAAAATGAAAGAAAAACGGAAATGAAACAGAAATTCGAATGAATTACTGAAGGAAATAGACCAACGTAAAATGAACTCCCCTAAGGAATTCTGATGTTTCAACAGGTTTGCTAACTACTTCTGAACCACTTGACCGATTCCAACCAAATTTGGTACACATATTCTCTATCCTGTGGGATGATATCGAAGGGGCCTATCTTCCCATCAAAGGGGTCGTAGGCAAAAAAGGAAGGGTGTGGGAGGAGTTTTGTTCAAAAACCGAACAATTCAGTCAGTGTAACTTTTAACCCTCTGAACCGATTTCAACCAAATGTTGTACACATATCAACTATGATTAGAGAGAGGATTATATGGGAGGGTAATTTCGGAAAGAGGGAAGATGTGGAGGAAGGTGTATTTTAGAAAATGGAAAATTCAGAGTTTCTTCTAATCCCCTGGGTTGATTTCAACCAAATTTGGAGCACATATTCTATATCCTGAGTTAGAAGAGTGTGGTGAGAGGTGTGCTATTACAAAAAGAACATATTTCCCAAGCTTTGAAACCTTTGACCGATTCCAACAAAATTGGGAGACACGATCTCTGAATTAAGTGGACGATTAAAAGGGATAGGAGTGTTATTGGAAATGGAGCACTTTAAAGCAATAGAAAAGGTTGAATGCAGAAGGTTGAAACAGAAAGAAGAAGCAATAAGGGGGATGGTAGATGAGGAAGAAAAAAAGGTAGATTCAAAGATTCAAACGATTATTAATTGGAGAAACAAGATTATTTGGAATTTACACGGGAAATTTGTTAAAATAATAAGACACTTGGATCACTTCTTCTCGGAGTTGCACGTGATTAACACCATTTTACGGATTGTGAAAATGATCTTTTCAAAATCCAATCAAACATAATTATAACATATAACCACCGAACAATTTCTATCTTCACATATTTGGGTAATTATCCAACAAGATTAAATTGTTTTGATGTCAACAAATGTTAGAGTCTATTGTTATGCATGTTTTAAGAGCACTCCATTCAAAACAGAAGCCACGCCCAACTGTCATTTTTATTATTTCACGCATGCTGCGACGCAGCAAAGCTGGAATAATATAAATGACAGTTGTGCGTGGCTCCCGTTTTGAATGGGGTGTCCTTGAAAACGCGAGTGCATTTAGTTTTGAACTCCGGGAGGCTTGTTCTTATTATAAAATTTAGTGATTATCGATCGACTGTACGACGGCTACTCAGTCTTACAATTCCAATATAAAAAAAATTAATGAACGCCAAAGATGCAGAGAAAATGAACACTATGTAGGAGAGAAATAGATTATACCGATAGAGCACTTTAGCTACCAGAATGAGTCATTTAAGGGGGAAGTAGAACAAAAAAAAAATGCGCCATTAGCTAGGAAAAAAATGAAAAATAATAGAAGTGTAATTATTTAAACAAATTTCTTTTTCAAATATCCCTGATCAAATTTTCACATGAACCATATTAAATAATCAATTCACAGCATGTACGGACATTTAGACAAGATTACTTTTCAAAATTCCATATAATTTTATGATGAATTTGGAAAACTAAAGTATTCGTATTCTCTATTTATTATATTTTATATTATTGTTATAAATATTGTTATTTTCTATTGCAAAGTTTAGAAAAGTTTTTTCGTAGTCTTAAAATCCTGCTGTTAATAGCTGAGGTCTTTGAAATATCCCACTATTGTTCACATGACTTTCACAGTGTTCTCGATGTTTTATTTCTTAATTTCTAATTTGAAGCAATAAGAAAATTCATACATGTCAGCAGTTCTCAACGTTTTTCTTGAGAGGTACCCCATTCATTTGTGTACCCACTATTCTTTCACTGTAAATGAAAATAAACATAAGTCTTGAGATATATGAAAAACTGACCTGAAAACTAACGGGATATAGGCAATCCAAAAAGTAGCCCAAAATTTTTCTGAAAACAAATTAATTTTACACATCAAGCTAGTTGTAAGACTTTGAGGAATTTTGGAGGCTTCCGAGCCTTTTGAACAAAGTATATATCGTTAATTTGTTGATATTTTACCTTTTGAACAAAGGCTTCCGAGACTCTTGAAATGAGGCTTCCAAAACTCTTGAAAGGAGGCTTCCGAGCCTCTTGAAAGGAGGCTTCCGAGCCTCTTGAAAGAAGGCTTCCGAGCCTCTTTAAAGGAAGCTTCCGAGCCTCTTGAAAGGAGGCTTCCGAGCCTTTTGGAAAGGAGGCTTGAGCCTTTTGAAAGGAGGCTTGAGCCTCTTGAAAGGAGGCTTCCAGCCTCTTGAAAGGAGGCTTCCTGAGCCTCTTGAAAGGAGGCTTCTGAGCCTCTTGAAAGGAGGCTTCTGAGCCTCTTGAAAGGAGGCTTCCGAGCCTCTTGAAAGGAGGCTTCCAGGCCTCTTGAAAGGAGGCTTCCAGGCCTCTTGAAAGGAGGCTTCTGAGCCTCTTGGAAAGGAGGCTCTGAGCCTCTTGAAAGGAGGCTTCCAGAGCCTCTTGAAAGGAGGCTTCCAGAGCCTCTTGAAAGGAGGCTTCCTGAGCCTTTGAAAGGAGGCTTGAGCCTCTTGAAAGGAGGCTTCTGAGCCTCTTGAAAGGAGGCTTCTGAGCCTCTTGAAAGGAGGCTTCGAGCTCTTGAAAGGAGGCTTCCTGAGCCTCTTGAAAGGAGGCCTGAGCCTCTTGAAAGGAGGCTTGAGCCTTGAAAGGAGGCTTCTGAGCCTCTTGAAAGGAGGCTTCTGAGCCTCTTGAAAGGAGGCTTGAGCCTCTTGAAAGGAGGCTTCTGAGCCTCTTGAAAGGAGGCTTCCTGAGCCTCTTGAAAGGAGGCCTGAGCCTCTTGAAAGGAGGCTTCCTGAGCCTCTTGAAAGGAGGCCTGAGCCTCTTGAAAGGAGGCTTCCTGAGCCTCTTGAAAGGAGGCTTCTGAGCTCTTGAAAGGAGGCTCTGAGCCTCTTGAAAGGAGGCTTCCGAGCCTCTTGAAAGGAGGCTTCCGAGCCTCTTGAAAGGAGGCTTCTGAGCCTCTTGAAAGGAGGCTTCCAGGCCTCTTGAAAGGAGGCCTGAGCCTCTTGAAAGGAGGCTTCCGGAGCCTCTTGAAAGGAGGCTTCTGAGCCTCTTGAAAGGAGGCTCTGAGCCTCTTGAAAGGAGGCTTCTGAGCCTCTTGAAGGAGGCTTCTGAGCCTCTTGAAAGGAGGCTTCTGAGCCTCTTGAAAGGAGGCTTCTGAGCCTCTTGAAAGGAGGCTTCCTGGAGCCTCTTGAAAGGAGGCCTGAGCCTCTTGAAAGGAGGCCTGAGCCTCTTGAAAGGAGGCTTCTGAGCCTCTTGAAAGGAGGCTTCTGAGCCTCTTGAAAGGAGGCTTCTGAGCCTCTTGAAAGGAGGCTTCTGAGCTCTTGAAAGGAGGCTTCTGAGCCTCTTGAAAGGAGGCTTCTGAGGCCTCTTGAAAGGAGGCTTCTGAGCCTCTTGGAAAGGAGGCTTCTGAGCCTCTTGAAAGGAGGCTTCCTGGAGTTCTCTTGAAAGGAGGCTTCCTGAGCCTCTTGAAAGGAGGCTTCTGAGCCTCTTGAAAGGAGGCTCTGAGCCTCTTGAAAGGAGGCTTCTGAGCCTCTTGAAAGGAGGCTTCTGAGCCTCTTGAAAGGAGACTTCCGAGCCTCTTGAAAGGAGGCTTCTGAGCCTCTTGAAAGGGAGGCTTCTGAGCCTCTTGAAAGGAGGCTTGAGCCTCTTGAAAGGAGGCTTGAGCCTCTTGAAAGGAGGCTTCCTGAGCCTCTTGAAAGGAGGCTTCTGAGCCTCTTGAAAGGAGGCTTCTGAGCCTCTTGAAAGGAGGCTTCTGAGCCTCTTGAAAGGAGGCTTCTGAGCCTCTTGAAAGGAGGCTTCTGAGCCTCTTGAAAGGAGGCTTCTGAGCCTCTTGAAAGGAGGCTTGAGCCTTTGAAAGGAGGCTTCTGGAACCTCTTGAAAGGAGGCTTCGAGCCTCTTAAAAGGAGGCTTCTGAGCTCTTAAAAGGAGGCTTCTGAGTTTTCTTGAAAGGAGGCTTCTGAGCCTCTTGAAAGGAGGCTTGAGCCTCTTGAAAGGAGGCCTGAGCCTCTGGAAAGGAGGCTTCTGAGCCTCTTGAAAGGAGGCTTCTGAGCCTCTTGAAAGGAGGCTTCTGAGCCTCTGAAAGGAGGCTTCCTGAGCCTCTTGAAAGGAGGCTTCTGAGCCTCTTGAAAGGAGGCTTCCTGAGCCTCTGAAAGGAGGCCTGAGCCTCTTGAATGGAGGCTTCCTGAGCCTCTTGAATGGAGGCTCTGAGCCTCTTGATAGGAGGCTTCCAAGCCTCTTGAAAGGAGGCTTCCAAGCCTCTTGAAAGGAAGCTTCAAGCCTCTTGAAAGGAGGCTCTGAGCCTCTTGAAAGGAGACTTCTGGAGCCTCTTGAAAAGGCTTCTGAGCCTCTTGAAAGAGGCTTCCTGAGACTCTTGAAAGGAGGCCTGAGACTCTTGAAAGGAGGCTTCCGAGCCTCTTGAAAGGAGGCTCTGAGCCTCTTGAAAGGAGGCTTCCTGAGCCTATTGAAATTAGTCTTCCAGGCCTCTTGAAAGGAGGCTTCCTGAGCCTCTTGAAAGGAGGCTTCCTGACCCCCTCGAAAGGAGGCTTCTGAGCCTCTTGAAAGGAGGCTTCTGAGCCTCTTGAAAGGAGGCTTCTGAGCCTCTTGAAAGGAGGCTTCTGAGCCTCTTGAAAGGAGGCTTCCTGAGCCTCTTGAAGGAGGCTTGAGCCTCTTGAAAGGAGGCTTCCTGAGCCTCTTGAAAGGAGAGGCCTGAGCCTCTTGAAAGGAGGCTCCGAGCCTCTTGAAAGGGAGGCCTGGAGCCTCTTGGAAAGGAGGCTTCTGAGTCTCTTGAAAGGAGGCCTGTGTCTCTTGGAAAGGAGGCTTCCTGAGCCTCTGAAAGGAGGCTTCTGAGCCTCTTGAAAGGAGGCCTGAGCTCTTGAAAGGAGGCTTCTGAGCCTCTGAAAGGAGGCTCTGAGCCTCTTGAAAGGAGGCTTCCTGAGCCTCTTGAAAGGAGGCTTCCTGAGCCTCTTGAAAGGAGGCTTCCGAGCCTCTTGAAAGGAGGCTTCCTGAGCCTCTTGAAAGGAGGCTTCTGAGCCTCTTGAAGGAGGCTTGAGCTCTGAAAGGAGGCTTCCTGAGCCTCTTGAAAGGAGGCTCTGAGCCTCTGAAAGGAGGCTTCCGAGCCTCTTGAAAGGAGGCTTGAGCCTCTTGAAAGGAGGCTCTGAGCCTCTTGAAAGGAGGCTTCCGAGCCTCTTGAAAGGAGGCTTCCTGAGCTCTTGAAAGGAGGCTCTGAGCCTCTTGAAAGGAGGCTCTGAGCCTCTTGAAAGGAGGCTTCTGGAGCCTCTTGAATGGAGGCTGAGCCTCTTAAATGGAGGCTTCCGAGCCTCTTGATAGGAGGCTTTCAAGCCTCTTGAAAGGAGGCTTCCACGCCTCTTGAAAGGAAGCTTCCAAGCCTCTCGAAAAGAGGCTTCCGAACCTCGTGAAAGGAGACCTCCGAGCCTCTTGGAAAAGGCTTCTGGAGCCTCTTGAAAAGAGGCCTGAGACTCTTGAAAGGAGGCTTCCTGAGCCTCTTGAAAGGAGGCTTCTGAGCCTCTTGAAAGGAGGCTTCGAGCCTTGAAAGGAGGCTTCTGAGCCTCTTGAAGGAGGCTCTGAGCCTCTTGGAAAGGAGGCTTCCGAGCCTCTTGAAAGGAGGCTTCTGAGCCTCTTGAAAGGAGGCTTCTGAGCCTCTTGAAAGGAGGCTCTGAGCTCTCTTGAAAGGAGGCTTCTGAGCCTCTTGAAAGGAGGCTTCTGAGCCTCTTGAAAGGAGGCTTCCGAGCCTCTTGAAAGGAGGCCTGAGCCTCTTGAAAGGAGGCCTGAGCCTCTTGAAAGGAGGCTTCCAGCCCTTGAAAGGGGAGGCTTCCTGAGCCTCTTGGAAAGGAGGCTTCTGAGCGTCTAGAAAGGAGCCTTCCTGGCCTCTTGAAAGGAGGCTTCCTGAGCCTCTTGAAAGGAGGCTTCTGAGCCTCTTGGAAAGGAGGCTCTGAGCGCCTTGAAAGGAGGCTCTGGCCTCTTGAAAGGAGGCTTCCTGAGCCTCTTGAAAGGAGGCTTCTGAGCCTCTTGAAAGAAGGCTTCTGAGCCTCTTGAAAGGAGGCTCTGAGCCCCTTGAAAGGAGGCTCTGAGCCTCTTGAAAGGAGGCTTCCAAACCTCTTGAAAGGAGGCTTCCTGAGCCTCTTGAAAGGAGGCTTCCTGAGCCTCTTGAAAGGAGGCTTCCTGAGCCTCTTGAAAGGAGGCTCTGAGCCTCTTGAAAGGAGGCTTCTGAGCCTCTTGAAAGGAGGCTCTGAGCCTCTTGAAAGGAGGCTTCTGAGCCTCTTGAAAGGAGGCTTCTGAGCCTCTTGAAGGAGGCCTGAGCCTCTTGAAAGGAGGCTTCTGAGCCTCTTGAAAGGGAGGCTTCCTGAGCTCTTGAAAGGAGGCTTCCTGAGCTCTTGAAAGGAGGCTTCCGAGCCTCTTGAAAGGAGGCTTCCGAGCCTCTTGAAAGGAGGCTTCCGAGCCTCTTGAAAGGAGGCTTCCGAGCCTCTTGAAAGGAGGCTTCCCAGCTTCTGAAAAGTAGGCTTCCGAGCCTCTTGAAAGGAGGTTTCCGGTTTAAATAAAAAACTTCATTCCTCTAATATGGAGGTTTCTAGATTTAAGTCACTCGACGTTTTGTCCTTTTGATCTCTTGTCCCACATCCCTTCATACATGGTGCTGGTTGTGATGGGTAGGATTCAATAGGGTTAGATATACTGATTGCCATTAAGATTTTATATAATTATTAGATTGGATTGGATTTAATAATTTTAAGTCTAATTATATCCTGTTTAGATGTAAACTAAATAAATGAAATTAAAATGAATGAAATATCCTGGTTGAGGATAGTTGTAGATAAATATATAGATTGATAAATTCTATTCGTCTAGCAGTCTAAGTTTCAAGGAGTTTCCCAAAATTTCTAAAATAGAAGACTTATTGTGAGATTCTGGTCAAAATTTGGAAGATTTTTTTTGTGAAAATCCAATAGCAATTCTCGTGGAAATCCAAATGCTGTCTTACAATAACTCGAACGAGATTCCATTGGGGCCCTCATTAGCCTATCGGTGAGATGCGCGGCTATAGAGCAAGAACATGCTGTGGGTGGCTGGGTTCGATCCCCGGTGCCGGTCTAGACAATTTTCGGTTTGGAAATTGTCTCGACTACCCTGGGCATAAAGTATCATCGAATGCAAAACTGGTAACTGGTTTTGAAACCTCGCAGTTATTAATTGTCGAAGTACTTGGTGAACACTAATGCCATTAAGAAGAAGAAGAAGAAGAAGTCCCTCGGAAATTCAAATGGATTTCCAGTGCAACTTAGACACATTAATAGAAAATTAAAAGAATTTAGAATGAAATTGAGAGGCATATAAAAAATTAGAAGCCCTTTTCGGGGATATTCAAAAATCTCCCGATAAAATTTTGAAGAATTTCGTGAGGAAATTCAGAAGAAAGTGTTAGTCAAATTCAGATCCGTTTTTCAATGAAATTTTGATGAATTTCCCGGGTCAATATAGAAAAGTTCCTAAAAGATTTTTTGCAGGATTTCCTGAGTAAATTTAGTAAAATATATCGAGTAAATTGAGAAGAAATTTGAAATAAAAAACATTCGGCAATGTCATGATGTTTTTCGTGGAAATTCGGAGAAATATTTTGGGGAAATTCCGTATTTTGGGGAGATTTTTGAAATCTTTCGCAAAAGTTAATATATTTTCTCAAAAAGGTGCAAAGACAAAAAATCACCACGCTGACCCATGCCGCTGCACGTTAAATTAACACCGGTGTCCCCGAGATAAATTATCATAAATGCCGCGGCCAAGGCCAACCTCTACACCATTTTTTTTCTTTAAAATGACGCGATTTTTGCATTTGATTGAACGATGTGTATTTTTTACACATTCTTTTAATATTATTTATCGTGAACTAATTAAAAATTTAAACGGTTCAGCCGTTCCCCCATGTGGTTTATCGTGGTCGTTTTCCAAACTCCCTTCCCCCCAATGAATGGTTTCTGGACGGACCCTAACGCATCATACATATTAGATCAATAATCATGGTTTTATAAATTGACAATTTTTATGATTTTCTAGTTCTATATTTATTATTGTAGAAATGGATTTGATCGCGTATTTCTTATAGCATTGCATCCTTGGAAACCCGAATGTAATATTTTTTCGCCTTCAAGGCTACCGCAGTGCTACACTTATCACAAAAAAAAACAAAATCCTGCTTCTGTTTCCCTCGCAAATTTGTATGCATACACACAGATCCCTGAAATAGTGGTGCGAATTGCGAGTTTCTCCAAATCCATTCCTGATGCGTGGCTCCTTCCTTCTTCGCAACTCTGCTTATGACAGCCACTGTCACGCTGTCAAAGCAAATGTACATATGCATGCCGATGAGATGCCACACCAGCGTCGGTCGAGGACGATGACGACGACGACATCAGACCGAGGTGATTCGGTTGATGGTAATTGGGAAATTCGAACGAGAAAAGAGATCTCTGAGTTGAGCTCGGTTGCGAAGAGGGGGGCAAAATTGAACCGGATTCGTTTGGTTTTGTGTTTTTTGCTTGCCGGGTGATATCGTTTCTCATAAATTGGGAGCTCCTTTTTAACCAGGTTGTTTGGATTTGCCAGCGATGGAAATGAGGGTGAAGCTTTTTACCCTCAGGAGAGAAATGATGTAATAGCATAGTTTCAAAGAAAGACAGAAATCTAATTATTTTGTTGCATGAAATAGTTACGTACCAACACGATGCCGGATAACGTGAACGGTGCAGTCGTGTCATGTGATTGCACACTATTTCTTTGTGCGCTATGTAGCTAAGTAATTAGAGAAACCAGGGCAACCGGTAGTTTGAACGACACGTGCAGCGATGGAGAATCTCGTTACAAATGGAATAATTATAGGAATTTCTAGAAGAATCTTTTCAGCTGTAACGGATTTGAGCAATACATGGTAAAAAGGGGTAAATAAAAAGCCACAAGTATTTTCACGATTTTTTTTTCAGATAGTTTAACGAAATCAAGCTCCTAAATCCAAACAGTTACACAATCAGATTCTAATGTGACGATGAATTTCAAGCATTCCCAAATTGAATTCAAGAATCGTGGTGGTACAAACCACAAAAGTTACGATGACATTGCACATCCACACACCTAATGTTTCTGGCATTAGCTTCTGAAAGGATAATCCACAACATCAAGATGTTGCAACTTCCAACCGCGCTCGGCAACTGGCGAACTATCCTCAGCTTTTGCTTCCTGCTGTGCTTAACGTACCGGATCTATTCTATCTGCTAATGTAACTGTTTCTTGCACCACCGCAGCGAAGGAACGAATCTGTCGGCGGACTTTCTATTGCAATTTAGCTAACGCATTCATACTGGACCAGATCAGACCGATCCTTAATTGAAATGTCTGACATTTCTATAAATGTTTTAATGCAGGTGATATAGTGGTCCACCTTCTTCATCAGTTAATAATTTGCGCTAGATACATATATGGTATAAAGGATCACTTATCAGAGGTACATTTGGACCAGCCTATACTCTATAGGGATTCATTTTATGATTGGTGGCGAAGGATGTTGTTGGCAATGATGAAGTAGAATGTGGTTCATCAGCAAATATAACCAAGTGCATTGTATGTATGCGAAAATGCAAAACCTTCTAACCGGTTCCCAGAGCTCGACAGCTGTTAGCTGATGTAGTGATTCCGGTTCTACTATGCAACCGCCAAACAACGTTGCGCTGTGTCGTCGTCGGAGTGGCCACGCTCCCATACTCCGAACCAACTCAAAGGGTAAAACAAAGCCGTTTGCACCTGGAACACGACCGGACCGCTCCTCGCCGTATCTATATCGCAAGCAGCGCGTCTGTCATAATCCTCCTGGCGCTATTCGATGTCTAGGATCCTGGCGGAAATCTACCATTCAACAAGCACCGCCATAACGTATCGCACCGCATATCACATCGCATCGTGGCTCTGTTTGTTTCCAAACTCAATTACGCTCGTTAGTGAGTTCATAAATCAGAAATCCACGCGTCGTGTGTCACTACACGGCCAGCTAGAAGCAGTTTTCTTAATCATCATCATTTGTAATGTGAGATGTGGCGCAGTATTTCTTTTTTTTTCGTAAATTACGTCTAAAGGGATGGCTCGGATACTGAGTGAAAGAGAAAATTTCAAAATTGTGGACCGTTACAAAATTCTGTAAGTTTTTGATCGTTAATAGTCCCTTTATCTTTCGATGAATTCTCGATATTTACATATCAATCGACCCAAAATTTCTCCATCAATTTGCCAGTTTTATTTCAAAGTTTGATTATGAACGTTAAAAATTTTGAAAGTTTTGATTCTTTCCAAACCAAGTAAACATTTCAGAATCAACCAATCCTGTTCATGCATCCCCAACACGGATATCAGATTGACGTAACGTGCGAGCCTTTTGTCCCACCGCTTCAATTTCTCTGTGTATAAAAAGACCCGTGTTCCGCAGCTTGGCGTCGGTAGTACAATCATGGCATCAGTATCGATCCGAGTGATGGCCGTCAGCAAAAAGTGAAATATTCTCGCAAGATTCTGACTTTGTTTTTATTGCTATTCTTCTTCTTCTATGGCTCTTCATTCCGATTGGAGCTCTGCCTGCTTTTCAACTTGATATTCTTTTAAAATTTCCTCAGTGATTATCTGAAACCTTTTCGATGTCCGCCATTGCATGAGTATGTATCTTGTGGGGCAACTGCAATGGTTACATTATGTCCAGGGAAAAAAAACAAGTTTTCCACCTGAAAACATCCTGGACCGGAGAGAATGTCACCCTCTCCATTTTCAGATTGACAATCCTAGGCCTTTTGTAGCCCGCCTGACGGCGGACTAACCCTCTACTAGTGCGCTAGTATTAATAAATATTAATAAATTAGCAAGTGCGGTACTGTGCGTGATTGTAGATAAGAAAACAAACAGGTCAAAACAAAAAGCAATGTTCATCGCTTTGAGTCTCGATCCTTAGCTCATCCATGTATGCAGCCGTCCAACGGCTTTTTGTTCCAGTATTTTTTGGACCACCGCTCCTCCTGCTCGGCACACCGCCCCTTTAGCGACACGTTATTTCCACACTGTTGACCCCACGCGCCAGCTATAAAGTTCCCCAACGCCCGGCCGGAGTTGGAAGGAGTCGCGCCGACAACATCGCACTCCGGAAGAGTATAAATTTGCGCCTGAAGACCGTTCACGCGACGACGTCGAGATTGGCCCACCAACCGCTCGATGTAGGTGCCATTCACTCCACACGCTTTGTTCACTGGGTGAACCAGCGCGGTCACAGCGACGCGACGCAGGAGGAAGACTTCGGTAAAGTAGAAGCACGTGAGTAAGCTTGTGATCGGAGACCTACAAATGTAGTGTATGGATGAAAGTGTTTTCGAGAAAGCGAAGCTTGGAAGAGTTTTCTTATTGGAATAGCCTAGGTTAAAGCATGTAGAAAATCCGCACAGTTAGGTAGTTATGCTGAAGTTTAAATTAATGGAAAGGAAGTGAGACATAGGGTACCCGATTAAAAGTATGACGACTAGCTGTAATAAATAAATGTTAATAGTCTGTTATAGGTGTTTGATGATGTATGTAGACTTCCTTCCGATGATTGCACTGGTCTAAAGGTTATTTTCACGTTTCGTTCGGTTCGTTTGTTGTAGTTTTGTTGTTGTTGTACTCGAGTTGGGACTGCTTGGGAAACTCAGTCCTCCACTCTGTCTCTGAAGCTTTCGGATAGGGTTAACGGAAAGAACTTGGCCAGTGATGATAAACCGTCGCTCATGTGCATCGTCTGGTAGAAAAATGTACTTTGGATTACTTTTCTGAAACTGTTAGGGGTTGCGAACCGAGTATTTCGAGAACTAGAGCCTCTACTAGCACGTTCGGGTAGTTAATTAAATTCGAACCCGCCCTGAAGCGGAGTTTAGCCGGGCAACAAAAACGACAAGTGGTCCTCTGAAGAGGTGGCGCTTAAGCCATTTGTTAAAACAATTACTAGCGCACTAGTAGAGGGTTAGTCCGCCGTCAGGCGGGCTACAAATTGGCACGCATTTCCGAGAGTTGTTTTTCCAGCAAATTGACCTGTTTCCTAAGTGCTTCATTTTCTTTTTCTATTGGGCTTTGTACTACGCTCGATACTATGTGGGACTTGGGAAATGCACCTGCGTGATCAGATTGAACCTTAGTTTTTGATTTACTGCCTTCACCTTTCCTCTCGTTGCCTAATAAATTATTATTTAAATTGTCTTCGTTTTCACTACTCTTTGTGTGTTCTTTCTCACCTCCTACTGCTCCAATGTCCATTTCCAAATCTGATGTGCTTTACTACCTGGATCCTTAGATACAAATTTGTTCAACACCGAATTAATTTCCTTACTCAACTCATTTCGCAATTCAATAGAACGAGAATCTTCGGCAATACATCGTTCAACTCGCATCAAATAATGTTTCAACCTCGAAATGCTTCTATCGTCTTGACCTTTTCTAATCGTTTGTTAAGTACGTCCAATTTACCAGTAATATAATCGTATTCTTGATCCATCGTATAACGGGAAGTGTACATTTTATTTTCTCGCACATCTTCGAAAATAAGTTACGCAGTAGACGTTGCTTCACGCTCAAATCGTCTTTGGTCTCATCTTTTTTACCTCGAATTATTAATTCGTAGTCGACTTCCTCATTAGTCAAAATGATCTGCCCGAGGAAATTTGTTGGCCATTTCGATCGCCGAAATTTGAATTATTTATCTATCAAAAAAATCACAAAAATACACTAAATATCCACACAGTCACGATGGTTTATAAATTTAGAAAAGCGGTTTTAACTCCTTTTTTTAAACAAACTGTAACGAACAATACCTACACTAAACCCAATAATTATAAATATCACAATCAACAAAAATATTCAATTACGAAAATTAGAAACCTGCAGTTGGGCGCCAATTTGTAGCCCGCCTGACGGCGGACTAACCCTCTACTAGTGCGCTAGTAATTGTTTTAACAAATGGCTTAAGCGCCACCTCTTCAGAGGACCACTTGTCGTTTTTGTTGCCCGGCTAAACTCCGCTTCAGGGCGGATTCGAATTTAATTAACTACCCGAACGTGCTAGTAGAGGCTCTAGTTCTCGAAATACTCGGTTCGCAACCCCTAACAGTTTCAGAAAAGTAATCCAAAGTACATTTTTCTACCAGACGATGCACATGAGCGACGGTTTATCATCACTGGCCAAGTTCTTTCCGTTAACCCTATCCGAAAGCTTCAGAGACAGAGTGGAGGACTGAGTTTCCCAAGCAGTCCCAACTCGGAGTACAACAACAACAAAACTACCACAAACGAACCGAACGAAACGTGAAAATAACCTTTAGACCAGTGCAATCATCGGAAGGAAGTCTACATACATCATCAAACACCTATAACAGACTATTAACATTTATTTATTACAGCTAATCGTCATACTATTTAATCGGGTACCCTATGTCTCACTTCCTTTCCATTAATTTAAACTTCAGCATAACTACCTAACTGTGCGGATTTTCTACATGCTTTAACCTAGGCTATTCCAATAAGAAAACTCTTCCAAGCTTCGCTTTCTCGAAAACACTTTCATCCATACACTACATTTGTAGGTCTCCGATCACAAGCTTACTCACGTGCTTCTACTTTACCGAAGTCTTCCTCCTGCGTCGCGTCGTTGTGACCGCGCTGGTTCACCCAGTGAACAAAGCGTGGAGTGAATGGCACCTACATCGAGCGGTTGGTGGGCCAATCTCGACGTCGTCGCGTGAACGGTCTTCAGGCGCAAATTTATGCTCTTCCGGAGTGCGATGTTGTCGGCGCGACTCCTTCCAACTCCGGCCGGGCGTTGGGGAACTTTATAGCTGGCGCGTGGGGTCAACAGTGTGGAAATAACGTGTCGCTAAAGGGGCGGTGTGCCGAGCAGGAGGAGCGGTGGTCCAAAAAATACTGGGAACAAAAAGCCGTTGGACGGCTGCATACATGGATGAGCTAAGGATCGAGACTCAAAGCGATGAACATTTCTTTTGTTTTACCTTTTGTTTTCTTATCTACAATCACGCACAGTACCGCACTTGCTAATTTATTAATATTTAGCACTGCCTATGGAAAGGAAATCTAATAATTAATTACACTGGATATAAAGACACTTTCACGTTGAACAAACCTCCTAAACACACCGCGAGTATACAATTAGATTCTTCACACTGCTGCCTCTTCCACGGGTCAGAATAAAGTGGACGAGTCAGAACTTGGAATGCCTCAGATAAGTCGCAATGGGGGTTTTCGCATTCGTTCCGGAAATCGTGGGCCGATTTTATCAAAAGACGATTTCGGATTACCTTTTGATCCAATTATTAGCTTTGTCCCTTTCTCTCTTGAATCCTTCGCCTCTATCTAGTCTATTCAGAACCTTTCCAACGATTTCTTATTCTTAACCCCTAGAACAACAAGTGGTCCAAATGGGAGGTATTTCTCCTTCCCGCTTGATCCAGAGCATGTTTCGCTGGATGAGTGAACGAGCGCGCCAAGTGAGTGAACGATAATAATTTTTCATAGTGAACTTCCATGCAGTAAGTGACATGAATTCATTTATTGTATGCGAGTGATCTTATACTGCTGTTCGTGATAACTTTACTGAATTCCGGTATTGACTCTACAATTAGGTACAATACAACGCAAACATAATTAACTAATCTAGAATACCGCTACACTTTGCTTGCTGGAGACCCCAGGTTTTATTGCTATTAGGGAGTCTAAATACTTATTTTAAAAATAAATCGGTTCTTTTCAGGACCTCCATTTTATATAAGAGATCGTTGATATGATATGAATTTTCTTCAAAATGTATAACATAAGCGCTTCCGATGGTATATTTGCCGTCGGTAGCGGAATCACAAGCGTGCGTTTGAAGGAGACGATGCAATACATTTATTCGCGGGGTGACTAAAGAAAATTTGATGGCGTCAGTATCGGTTAAAGCAGCGGATGTCAGCCGTTGGAATCTGCAGAAAATATGTTCACTATGGTGGCGTCTTCTTAGCCTAGCGGTAAGATGCGCGGCTATAAAGAAACGGTTGGCTGGGTTCAATTCCCGGTGCCGGTCTAGGAAATTTTCGGTTCGGAAATTGTCTCGACCTTCCCTGGGCATAAAAGTATCATCGTTGGTAGCCTCATGATATACGAATGCAAAAATGGTAACTTGGCCTCGCGGTTAATAACTGTGGCAGTGCTGAATGAACAACGATGCGGCAATATCCCAGCGGGGGATGTAAAGCCAATAAGAAGAAGAAAAGAAAGAAGATGGTGGCGTCTTCATTGATTTAGCTGTCGTCGACAAAAAATGACATTGTCTGACATGATTCTGACTTCGGTTTTGTTGTGGTAAGCGCATTATTGAAAACAAATCTTTTCAGGTCCTCCATTGTATACGAGAGAAGGTTGATATAAAATAAATTATGTTCAAAATACAAAACATAATCGCCTGGCGACGGCAGAAAGTTGGTGGAAGACGATGCAAAAAATGTATTTGGATGGTTGGCGTCAGCAACATTTTTTTTCACTCGCACGATTCTGATTTTGGTTTGATTGCTGTTAGTGATTAAACAGACGTAATATTGATAATTAATCTGTCTTTTACAAGACCATTATTTTACATTCAAAGTGCTAAAGATAATCGCTTGCCGACGGCAGATAGTTAGCACAGCCGTCGCCACCGACGATTTTGTCACGCCGCCGCCGCCGTGAAAAATAAATTAAGCGCCGCCGTATGAAAATTTACCACGCTGTAGAATATTTTTTACCACGCCGTTGACATTTTTACTGTTAAGTCTAGATTTATCTAGCTCCTGTCAAAAATACATACTTTCAGCCAAGTTCATATACCAATTATGTTCTTTTCAATTATGCAGCATTTATTCTCATTTCCAATATAGTCTAGAACCAGAAAAATTTGAAGTTAACGAAGGATTTAATCAAAAAAGGCTATTTCAGCTGGAAAAGTAGCTTATTCAGCCTGAATTGTTTGTTAAGGAACCACTAGATCCCTTGTTGTACAACGTATGCTCGGTCAAACAAAACAATATTTATTAAAACAAAATGACATTATTTAGAATAAGGGAATTGCTCTTCAGGAAATAGAACTTCTTCGGCAGTACGTACTAGCACATTTCAGTATGAACATATTTCAGAACTTATTTAAAAAT
Organism: Armigeres subalbatus; assembly: GCF_024139115.2. NCBI lineage: Eukaryota > Metazoa > Arthropoda > Insecta > Diptera > Culicidae > Armigeres > Armigeres subalbatus. Next base: position 223,461,992 of record NC_085139.1, read on the forward strand.
ATTTGGAAACTCGACAATCTTTTTTTAAATTTTTTATGAACTAATACGTCTACTTCATGAAATTCCACAGAAACTCTTTTAGGAATTCATCGAAAATTTCTCCTGCAAGCCCATCGGAAAATCCACACTAAATTAATTCAAGAATTTATATAAAAATTTCTTCTGAGTATCAGATAAGAAATTCCTTTACAAATTTCTTCAAGTAATACTTCATGTATTGAACATCAAATTTTTTTATGACCGCCTTTGGATATTCCCTCAAAAATTCCATCGTGAATTCTTCATGCAAGAGGAATCGCTGGAGCAGTTCCTTGAAGAATTCTCTAGAGAAATATCCCGGAAAGCATGTAAAGATATTTCTAGAAGAGTTCTTGGAGGAATTTTCGCAGAAAGAAAAAGCTGGAAAATTTCCGGAGTATTTTCCTTAAGGTATTTTGTAGGTGTTTTCAAGGGAATTTCCCAGAAAAATCCTGTAAGGTTTCTGGGCGAATTCTTAGGCAAATTCTGGAGAAGTTTCCGTGGGAATTGCCTGGGAGATTCTTGAAGGTTGTTAAGGAGTTTTTAGGTTGTGAAAGAATCGCTAAACAAGTTTCCGGAGAATTAGTTTCCAGAATTATTTATTTATTTGTGAACGACTCTCCGGGGGAATGCCTGGAGGAATTTTGGGGAAGGAATTTCGGGAAGGATTACCACAGGAATGCGCGAAATATCTGAAAAGCCCTCGTGGTAATTTATGTACAGTTTGCGAAGTAATTTATAACGTGTTCTTAGAGAAGTTTTTTGGGGGACTCCAGAATTAATTTCAGGAGAAATTCTATAAGTAGTTATTCAAGAACTTACAACACTTTTCGGAAATTTCTTGAGCTAACATCATAAAACATTCATGAATGAATTTCCGGAGGAATTCCTGGAGGAACTATTTGAAGGAATTATCTAAAGAATACCTGGAGGAACTTCCAGAAGAATTCCAAGAGGAACTTCAGGAGTAATTCCTAAAGGAACTTCTGAAGCAATGCCTGGAGAAACTTCCGGAAGAATTTCTGGATGAACTCCTGGAGGAACTTCCAGAGGATCTCTTGAAGAAACCCTTAAAAGAACTCCTTGACGAACCTCCGGAGGAACCCCTGGATGAACTCCTGGAGAACTTCCGGAGGAACTCCTGGAGGAACTTCCGGAGGAGTTCCTAGAGGAACTTCCAAAGAAACTTCTGGAAGAACTTCCGGAGGAACTCCTGAAGAAACTTTCGGAAGATCGGCTGGAAGAACCTCCGGAAGAATTCCTAGAGTAACTTCCTGAGGAACTTCCGGAAGAATTGCTGGAGGATCTTCCAGAGGAGTTCCTGGAGGATCTTCCGGAGGAATTCCTGGAGGAACTTCCGGTGGAATTCCTGGAGGAACTTCCGGAGGGATTCCTGGAAAAACTTCCGGTGGGATTCCTGGAAAAACTTCCGGAGGAATTCCTGGAGGAACTTCCGGTGGAATTCCTGGAGGAACTTCCGGAGGAACTTCCGGAGGATTTCCTGGAGGAATTTCCGGAGGAATTCCTGGAGGAACTTATGTAGGAACTTCCGGAGGAAGTCCTGGAGGAACTTCCGGAGGAATTCTTGAAGGATCTTCCGGAGGAATTCCTGGAGGAACTTCCGGTGGAATTCCTGGAGGAACTTCCGGTGGAATTCCTGGAGGAACTTCCGGAGGAATTCCTGGAGGTTCCGGAGGAATTCCTGGAGGAACTTCCGGAGGAATTCCTGGAGGAACTTCCGGAGGAATTCCTGGAGGAGCCTCCGGAGGAATTCCTGGAGGAACTTCCGGAGGAATTCCTGGAGGAACTTACGAAGGGACTGCAGTTGGGAAGTGCGGTGGAACTCCTGGAGGAACTTCCGGAGGAATTCCTGGAGGAACTTCGGAGGAATTCCTGGAGGAACTTCCGGAGGAATTCCTGGAGGAACTTCCGGAGGAATTCCTGGAGGAACTTCCGGAGGAATTCCTGGAGGAACTTCCGGAGGAATTCCTGGAGGAACTTCCGGAGGAATTCCTGGAGGAACTTCCGGAGGAATTCCTGGAGGAACTTCCGGAAGAATTCCTGGAGGAACTTCCGGAGGAATTTCTGGAGGAACTTCCGGAGGAATTCCTGGAGGAACTTCCGGAGGAATTCCTGGAGGAACTTCCGGAGGAATTCCTGGAGGAACTTCCGGAGGAATTCCTGGAGGAACTTCCGGAGGAATTCCTGGAGGAACTTCGGAGGAATTCCTGGAGGAACTGGAGGAATTCCTGGAGGAACTTCGGAGGAATTCCTGGAGGAACTTCCGGAGGAATTCCTGGAGGAACTTCGGAGGAATTCCTGGAGGAACTTCCGGAGGAATTCCTGGAGGAACTTCCGGAGGAATTCCTGGAGGAACTTCCGGAGGAATTCCTGGAGGAACTTCGGAGGAATTCCTGGAGGAACTTCCGGAGGAATTCCTGGAGGAACTTCCGGAGGAATTCCTGGAGGAACTTCCGGAGGAATTCCTGGAGGAACTTCCGGAGGAATTCCTGGAGGAACTTCCGGAGGAATTCCTGGAGGAACTTTCGAAGGAATTCCTGGAGGAACTTCCAGAGGAATTCCTGGTGGAACTTCTGGAGGAATTCCTGGTGGAACTTCCGAGGGATTCCTGGTGGAACTTCCGGAGGAATTCCTGGAGGAACTTCCGGAGGAATTCCTGGAGGAACTTCCGGAGGAATTCCTGGAGGAACTTCCGGAGGAATTCCTGGAGGAACTTCCGGAGGAATTCCTAGAGCAACTTCCGGAGGAATTCCTAGAGGAACTTCCGGAGGAATTCCTGGAGGAACTTCCGGAGGAATTCCTGGAGGAACTTCCGGAGGAATTCCTGGAGGAACTTCCGGAGGAATTCCTGGAGGAACTTCCGGAGGAATTCTTGGAGGAACTTCGGGAGGAATTCCTGGAGGAACTTCCGGAGGAATTCCTGGAGGAACTTCCGGAGGAATTCCTGGAGGAACTTCCGGAGGAATTCCTGGAGGAACTTCCGGAGGAATTCCTGGAGGAACTTCCGGAGGAATTCCTGGAGGAACTTCCGGAGGAATTCCTGGAGGAACTTCCGGAGGAATTCCTGGAGGAACTTCCGGAGGAATTCCTGGAGGAACTTCCGGAGGAATTCCTGGAGGAACTTCCGGAGGAATTCTGTAGGAACTTCCGGAGGAATTCTGGAGGAACTTCCGGAGGAATTCTGGAGGAACTTCCGGAGGAATTCTGGAGGAACTTCCGGAGGAATTCCTGGAGGAGCTTCGGAGGAATTCCTGGAGGAGCTTACGGAGGAATTCCTGGAGGAACTTCCGGAGGAATTCCCGGAGGAACTTGCGGAGGAATTCCTGGAGGAACTCGTGGAGGAATTCCTGGAGGTACTTCCGGAGGGATTCCGGGAGGAAATTCCAAAGGAGTCCCTGTAGGAATTTCCAGGGGAATACCTGGAGGAACTCGGAGGAATTCCTGGAGGAACTTCCGGAGGAATTCCTGGAGGAACTTCCGGAGGAATTCCTGGAGGAACTTCCGGAGGAATTCCTGGAGGAACTTCCGGAGGAATTCCTGGAGGAACTTCCGGGGGAGTTCCTGGAGGAACTTCCGGGGGAGTTCCTGGAGGATCTTCCGGAGGAGTTCCTGGAGGATCTTCCGGAGGAGTTCCTGGAGGATCTTCCGGAGGAGTTCCTGGAGGATCTTCCGGAGGAGTTCCTGGAGGATCTTCCGGAGGAGTTCCTGGGGAAACTTCCGGAGGGGTTCCTGGAGGAACTTCCAGAAGAATTCCTGAAGGAACTTCCGGAAGAATTCCTGAAGGAATTTCCGGAAGAATTCCAGGATGAACTTCCGGAGGAATTCCTGGAGGAACTTCCGGAGGAATTCCTGGAGGAACTTCCGGAGGAATTCCTGGAGGAACTTCCGGAGGAATTCCTAGAGGAACTTCCGGAGGAATTCCTGGAGGAACTTCCGGAGGAATTCCTAGAGGAACTTCCGGAGGAATTCCTGGAGGAACTTCCGGAGGAATTCCTAGAGGAACTTCCGGAGGAATTCCTGGAGGAACTTCCGGAGGAATTCCTGGAGGAACTTCCGGTGGAATTCCTGGAGGAACTTCCGGAGGGGTTCCTGGAGGAACTTCCAGAAGAATTCCTGGAGGAACTTCCGGTGGAATTCCTGGAGGAACTTCCGGTGGAATTCCTGGAGGAACTTCCGGTGGAATTCCTGGAGGAACTTCCGGAGGAACTTCCGGAGGAATTCCTGGAGGAACTTCCGGAGGAATTCCTGGAGGAACTTCCGGAGGAATTCCTGGAGGAACTTCCGGAGGAATTCTTGGAGGAACTTCCGGAGGAATTCCTGGAGGAACTTCCGGTGGAATTCCTGGAGGAACTTCCGGTGGAATTCCTGGAGGAACTTCCGGAGGAATTCCTGGAGGAACTTCCGGAGGAATTCCTGGAGGAACTTCCGGAGGAATTCCTGGAGGAACTTCCGGAGGAATTCCTGGAGGAACTTCCGGAGGAATTCCTGGAGGAACTTCCGGAGGAATTCCTGGAGGAACTTCCGGAGGAATTCCTGGAGGAACTTCCGGAGGAATTCCTGGAGGAACTTCCGGAGGAATTCCTGGAGGAACTTCGGAGGAATTCGTGGAGGAACTTCCGGAGGAATTCCTGGAGGAACTTCCGGAGGAATTCCTGGAGGAACTTCCGGAGGAATTGCTGGAGGAACTTCCGGAGGAATTCCTGGAGGAACTTCCGGAAGAATTCCTGGAGGAACTTCCGGAAGAATTCCTGGAGGAACTTCCGGAGGAATTCCTGGAGGAACTTCCGGAGGAATTTCTGGAGGAACTTCCGGAGGAATTCCTGGAGGAACTTCCGGAGGAATTCCTGGAGGAACTTCTGGAGGAATTCCTGGAGGAACTTCCGGAGGAATTCCTGGAGGAACTTCCGGAGGAATTCCTGGAGGAACTTCCGGAGGAATTCCTGGAGGAACTTCCGGAGGAATTCCTGGTGGAACTTCCGGAGGAATTCCTGGTGGAACTTCCGGAGGAATTCCTGGTGGAACTTCCGGAGGAATTCCTGGTGGAACTTCCGGAGGAATTCCTGGTGGAACTTCCGGAGGAATTCCTGGTGGAACTTCTGGAGGAATTCCTGGTGGAACTTCCGGAGGAATTCCTGGAGGAACTTCCGGAGGAATTCCTGGAGGAACTTCCGGAGGAATTCCTGGAGGAACTTCCGGAGGAATTCCTAGAGGAACTTCCGGAGGAATTCCTAGAGGAACTTCCGGAGGAATTCCTAGAGGAACTTCCGGAGGAATTCCTAGAGGAACTTCCGGAGGAATTCCTGAAGGAACTTCCGGAGGAATTCCTGGAGGAACTTCCGGAGGAATTCCTGGAGGAACTTCCGGAGGAATTCCTGGAGGAACTTCTGGAGGAATTTCTGGAGGAACTTCCGGAGGAATTCCTGGAGGAACTTCCGGAGGAATTCCTGGAGGAACTTCCGGAGGAATTCCTGGAGGAACTTCCGGAGGAATTCCTGGAGGAACTTCCGGAGGAATTCCTGGAGGAACTTCCGGAGGAATTCCTGGAGGAACCTCAGGAGGAATTCCTGGAGGAACTTCCGGAGGAATTCCTGGAGGAACTTCCGGAGGAATTCCTGGAGGAACTTCCGGAGGAATTCCTGGAGGAACTTCCGGAGGAATTCCTGGAGGAACTTCCGGAGGAATTCCTGGAGGAACTTCTGGAGGAATTCCTTGAGGATTTTCCGAAGGAATTCCTGGAGGAAATTACCAAGGAGTTCCTGGAAGAGCTTGCGGAGAAATTGCTGGAGGAACTTGCGGAGGAATTCCTGGAGGAACTTGCGGAGGAATTCCTGGTGGAATTTTCGAAGGAATTCGTTGAGGAACTTCAAAGGAGTTCCTGGAGGAATTTCGGAGGAATTCCTGGAGGAACTTCCGGAGGAATTCCTGGAGGAACTTCCGGAGGAATTCCTGGAGGAACTTCCGGAGGAATTCCTGGAGGAACTTCCGGAGGAATTCCTGGAGGAACTTCCGGAGGAATTCCTGGAGGAACTTCCGGAGGAATTCCTGGAGGAACTTCCGGAGGAATTCCTGGAGGAACTTCCGGAGGAATTCCTGGAGGAACTTCCGGAGGAATTCCTGGAGGAACTTCCGGAGGAATTCCTGGAGGAACTTCCGGGGGAGTTCCTGGAGGAACTTCCGGGGGAGTTCCTGGAGGATCTTCCGGAGGAGTTCCTGGAGGAACTTCCGGGAGAATTGCTGGAGGAACTTCCGGAGGAGTTCCTGGAGGATCTTCCGGAGGAGTTCCTGGGGAAACTTCCGGAGGGGTTCCTGGAGGAACTTCCAGAAAAATTCCTGAAGGAACTTCCGGAAGAATTCATGCAGGAACTTCTTGAAGAATTCCTGGAGGAACTTCCGGTGGAATTCCTGGAGGAACTTCCGGTGGAATTCCTGGAGGAACTTCCGGTGGAATTCCTGGAGGAACTTCCGGAGGAATTCCTGGAGGAACTTCCGGAGGAATTCCTGGAGGAACTTCCGGAGGAATTCCTGGAGGAACTTCCGGAGGAATTCCTGGAGGAACTTCCGGAGGAATTCCTGGAGAAACTTCCGCAGGACTTTCTGGAGGAACTATCGGAGGAATTCCTGGAGGAGCTTCCGGAGGAATTCCTGGAGGAACTTCCGGAGGATTTCCTGGAGGAACTTCCGGAGGAATTCCTAGAGGAACTTCCGCAGGAATTCCTGGAGGAACTTCCGGAGGAATTCCCAGAGGAACTTCCGGAGAAATTCCTGGAGGAACTTCCGGAGGAATTCCTAGAGGAACTTCCGGAGGAATTCCTGGAGGAACTTCCGGAGGAATTCCTGGAGGAACTTCCGGAGGAATTCCTGGAGGAACTTCCGGAGGAATTCCTGGAGGAACTTCCGGAGGAATTCCTGGAGGAACTTCCGGAGGAATTCCTGGAGGAACTTCCGGAGGAATTCCTGGAGGAACTGCCGGAGGAATTCCTGGAGGAACTTCCGGAGGAATTCCTGGAGGAGCTTACGGAGGAATTCCTGGAGGAACTTCCGGATGAATTCCTGGAGGAACTTCCGGAGGAATTCTGGAGGAACTTCTGGAAGGATTTCTGGAGGAACTTGCGGAGGGATTCCTGGAGGAACGTGCGGAGGAATTCCTGGAGGAACTTCCGGAGGAATTCCTGGAGGAACTTCCGGAGGAATTCCTGGAGGAACTTCCGGAGGAATTCCTGGAGGAACTTCCGGAGGAATTCCTGGAGGAACTTCCGGAGGAATTCCTGGAGGAACTTCCGGAGGAATTCCTGGAGGAACTTCCGGAGGAATTCCTGGAGGAACTTCCGGAGGAATTCCTGGAGGAACTTCCGGAGGAATTCCTGGAGGGACTTCGGGGGAATTCCTGGAGGAACTTCCGGAGGAATTCCTGGAGGAACTTCCGGAGGAATTCCTGGAGGAACTTCCGGAGGAATTCCTGGAGGAACTTTCGGAGGAATTCCTGAAGGAACTTCCGGAGGAATTCCTGGAGGAACTTCCGGAGGAATTCCTGGAGGAACTTCCGGAGGAACTTCTGGAGGAATTCCTGGAGGAACTTCCGGAGGAATTCCTGGAGGAACTTCCGGAGGAATTCTTGGAGGAACTTCCGGAGGAATTCCTGGAGGTACTTCCGGAGGAATTCCTGGAGGAACTTCCGGAGGAACTTCCGGAGGAACTTCCGGAGGAATTCCTGGAGCAACTTCCGGAGGAATTCCTGGAGGAACTTCCGGAGGAATTCCTGGAGCAACTTCCGGAGGAATTCCAGGAGGCACTTTTGGCGCTATTCTTGGAGCAGCTTTCAGAGCGTTTCCTGGTGGAATTATTGAAGTAATTTGTGGAAGATTTGCCGAAAATTTCTATTGCTTGAAAAAAGCACACGCCGAGCCACGCTGTCGCGCCGCCGCCGCCGCCGCCAATTATCAACGGCATGACCCCACAACGCCGGCGCCGCTGGCTGAAAATGATATATCGCTCCGCCGCCGCCGACAAATTATCAATAGGCTCACAGGTTTATATCACAGGTAAATCCTGTTCCGGGATCTCTTGGAAATCTATCTCAGATTTTCCCGGAATCCTGTCTCGGACTCTTTCAGAATCCTGTTTCAGATTTTCTCACAATTCTGTCCCAATTTACCACGGAGTTCCATACCATTTTATTTTTCCAAGATTCCCTGGGAATCCTGTCTCGGAAACCTGTAGTGGATTCTCTTGGAACCCCCTTACGAATTCTCTCGAAATTATGTCCCGAATTCTTCTGGAGTCTCGTCCATGATCTTCCCTCAAAAAAATTTCTCGGAATCCTGTCGCAGTTTGCCTCGGAATGCTGTCCCAGGTTTTTCCGGAATTCTGACTCGTATTCTCTTGTTGTACTGCCAGGATTCTCCCGAAATCATGTACCAGGTTCTCTCTTAATCCTGTCCCGATTTCCATTCACGATTCATCCTATCCAATATTCTTTCGGAATTCTGTCTTGAATTCTCTTGTAATCCTGTTCTGGATTCTCATGGAATCATGTTCCGCAGTCCCTTAATATCCTGTTCAAAATTTTCCTTATTTTCGAATTCTCTCAGAATCCTGTCCTGGATATTCACGGAATTTTGTCCCGGATTCTCCCGGAATTCTGACTTGTATTCTGCCGGTACCATGTTCCTGATTCCCTCAGAATCATGTCTTTGGTTATCTCGGAATCCTGTCCCGAATTCTCTCGAGATCCTGTTCCGGATTCGCACGGAATTCTTTTCAAGTTCCTCTCGGAATCCTTTCCTGATTCCCACTCAAGATGGTTCCTGTCCAAGATTATCTAAGAGTTCTGTCTCGGATTTCTTCCAAATCGGAATCCTCTCACGGATTTTCTCGAAATTCTGTTCCTTAGCAAAATTATTTAAGCTCTTTTAGCGGAATGTTTTTAACTGTCTAAGACGAAGTTTAGTACTTTACATTTAATTCCACTACGTTTTGTTATCTTTACAGATACGTATTTCGACCTCAACTGTGAGGCCGGCTTCAGTATATCGTACTTGACTCGACTTCCACAGTTGAGGTCAAAATAGATATCTGTAAAGATGATCCTGTTTCTGTTTTTCGTGCAATATCGCTCAAGATTCTTTCCGAATCCTCTTGGAACCCTTGGAACTTCTTCCTCGGATTCTCTGGGAATCTTGTCCCGATATCCATTCAAGATTATTCTTGTCCATAATTAGCTTCGTAATCCTGATCCTGTTTTTCGAAGAACGTTCAAGATTTCCTTCAAGTACTGTCTCGGGTTTCCTCGGAATCCTTTTCAAAATCTTCTCGGAATCATTTTCCGTTTTCCATTCAAGATTCTTCCTGTCTAAGATTTTTTATATTATTTTGTCTCGGATTCTCTCCGAATTCTGTCCCAGATTTTATTCTATTCTATTCTGACCCAGATTCTATTGGAATTGTCTCACGGATTCTCTCGAAATCCAAGATTCTCTCCTTATGTATTCCCGAATTTTCTCGGAATCCTATGCCAGCTGCTCTTTGAATCCATTCCCGATTTCCAATCAAGGTTTTTCCTGTCCAAGACTCTGTCGAAATTCTGCCTCGGATTCACTTCGAATCGTGGCCCAGATTCTCTCGAAATCCTGTACCGGAATCTCGTCCAAGACTCTCCATATCAAAGATTCTCCCAGGATCCTGTGGATACTCATGGAATCCTGTAATGCGTTATCCCGAAATCCGGTTACGAATTATTTTAGAATTTTGTGTCGGATTTGTTTGGAATCCTGTCTTGAGTTCTTTAAAAATCCAGTCTCGAGTTCTCTCATAATCTTGACCTTGATTCTACCGGAATCCTGTCCCGTTTTCTCCCAGATTTCCTGTCCCAGATTCTCCCCTGAATCCTTTCTCCAATTTTCTCGGAATCCTTTCCCGGATTCTCTTGGAATCTTCTCACGGGTTCTCTCAAAATCATGTCTTAGAGTCACTTAAAATTCTGTTCGGAATTGTACTGGAATCCCGCTCAACTTTCTTCTTATCCAAAATTCTCATAATATCCTGTCTCTGTTTTTCGTGGAATCCCGTTTAAGATTCTCTTCGAATCCTGTTCCACATCCTCTCGGAATCGTTTTCCGATTTCCATTCAAGTTTCTTCCTGTCCAAGATTCTCTCGGACTTCTGCCTCGGATTCTCTCCTAATCCTGTCCCGGATTCTCTTGGAATACTTTTATACTTACCTCTCGAAATCCAGACTTGTCTCTTAATTCTGTCCCGTATTATTTCGTAATTCTCTCCTAGATTTTCTCGGAATTCTTTTCCGATAACCATTCAAGATTCTTCTTGTTCATAATTCTATTCAAAATCCTGTTCCTGACTTTCGCGGAATGCCGTTCAAGATGTTCTGCGAACTCAGTCTCGGAGTCTCTGGGAATCCGTTTCAAATTCCTTTTGGAATCATTTCCCGATTTCTATTCAAGTTCTTCCTTTTCAAGATTTTTTCCAAATTTTGTCTCGGATTCTTTCCTAATCGGTATCGGATTCTTTTGGAATCTTGACCCAGATTCTATCGAAATCCTGTCCCGATTACTCCCAGATTTCTGTTCAAGCTTCATCCTGCTCACGACTCTCTCGGAATCTTATCCCGGATTATCCCGGAATTCTTATTTGTGTTCTACCAGTATCCTATCCCTGATTCCCTCAGAATCATGTCCCGGGTTATCCCGGAATTCTGTCCCGAATTCTCCAGGAATCCTGTCCCTGGTTTTCCCGGAATCTCGTTCAAGATTCTCTCCAGAATCCTTTCTCGAATTCTCTCAGAGTCCTGTCCTGGATATTCATGGAATTCTGTTCCAGATTCACCGGGAATTCTGACTTGTATTCTGCAGGTATCTTGTCCCTGATTCCCTCAGACTCATGTACCGAGTTAGCCTGGAATCTTGTCCCGGGTTATTCCGGAATCTCACGGAACCCTGTTCAAAATCCTCCCGGAATCCTTTCCGGATTCCCATTCAAGATGCTTCCTATTCAAGGTTATCTAAGAGTTCTGTTTCGGGTTCTCTCCGAATCCTGTTTCAGATTTACTCGGAATCCTCTCACGGATTTTTTGAAAATCCTGTCCCTGTTTTTCGTGGAATCTCGCTCAAGATTCTCTTCCAATCCTGCCCCACATCCATTATTTATTTTATCCATTTATCCATCCATATTATCCATCATTTATTTTTCATTCCCAATACTGTCCCGGATTCTTTCGGAATCCTCTCCCTGATCATCTCGGAATCCTTTCCCGATATCCGTTCAAGATTCTTCCTGGTCATATTTTCTCCCAAATCCTGTTCCTGTTTTTCGCGGAATCCCGTTCAAGATTTTCTCCAAGTCCTGTCTCGGATTTTCTCGGAATCCTTTTCAAAATCCTCTTAGAATCCTTTCCCGATTTCTGTTCAAGGTTCTTCCTGTCCAAGAAGATTCGGATTCTCTTCTAATCCTTTCCAAAATTCTCTCGGAATCCTCTCCAAGATGCTCTCAGGATCCTTTCTCAATTTCCATTCAAGGAAGAAGATCAAATTCTCTCAAAATCCTGTTCTGGATATTCACAGAATTCTGACCCAGATTCTCCCGGAATTCTGACTCATGTTCTGCCGGTATCCTGTCCCTGATTCCCTCAGAATCATGCCCCGGGTTATCCTGGAATCCTGTCCCAGATTTTTACGGAATCCTCTCGTAACCTTTTCCTAACTCCCATTAAAGAAGCTTCCTGTCCTAGAATATTTAAGACTTCTGTTTCGAATTCTCTTTGAATCCTGTTCCAAATTTTCTCGGAATCCTTTCACGGATTTTTTTGAAATCCTGTCCCTGTTTTACGTGGAATCTCGCTCAAGATTCTTCCTGTCCATAATTTTCTTTGAATGCCTGTTTCTGGTTTTGCGAAATCACGTTCAACATTTTCTTCGAATCCTGTCTTGGATTCCCTCGGAATCCTGTTGAAAATCCTTTTGGATTCCTTTCCCGATTTCTATTCAAGATTATTCTTGTCCAAAATTTTTTCCAAATTCTGTCTCGGATTTTCTCCGAATCCTGTCCCAGATTCTATTGAAATCCTCTCATGGATTCTCACGAAATCTTATTGGATTCTTACAGCCTGTCTCAGAGTCACTTAATATCTTGTCTGGAATTCTACTGGAATCCCGCCCAATTCCCTCCTATCGGATATTCTCCTGGGATCCTTTCCCTGTTTTCGTGGAATACCGTTCAAGATTCTCTCCGAATCCTTCTCCACATCCTCTCGAAATCCTCTCCGGATATCCATTCAAGATTCTTCCTCATCATTCTTAAAAATCCTGTTCCTGTCTTTTGCAGAAAGCCGTTCAAGATGTCTCCTGTGTCGGAGTCTCTGGGAATCCTTTTCATAATCTTTTTGGAATCCCTTCTTGATTTCCATTCCTTTTCAGTTTTTTTTTTTCAAATTCTGTCTTAAAACTCTGAATCTCTCCGAATCCTGTCCCGGATTCTATTGGAATCCTCTCACGGATTCTCCCGTAATCCAAAATTCTATCCGAATTCTCTCGAAATCCTCTTACGGATTCTCTCGAAATCCTGTACCGGAATTTCGTCTAAGATTCTTCCTATCGAAGGTTCTCTCGGAATCCTGACCCGGATACTCCTGGAATCATGTACTGCGTTATCCCAAAATCATGTCTCATGTTTTGGAATCTTTTGCTGGATTCTCTTGGCATCTTGTTCTGGATTCTTTAGAAATCCTCTCCAGAACGCCTCTCTTGAGTTTGTCTGGAATCATGTCTTGGATTCTCTCGGATTCTTAACCTAGATTCTATCGGAATACTGTTTCAATTTACTCCCCGATTTCCGTTCAAGATTCATCATGTTCAAGGTTCTCTTGTCCCTGTCCCGGTTTTCTCAGCATCCTATTTCGGATTCTCTCGAAATCATCTCTTCTCCAGGAATATCGTCCATAGATTCTGCCTATTCAAGATTCTCTCGAAATTTGTACCGGATTCTCTGGGATTCATGCTTCGGTTTCTCCCGGCATCCTATACCGGATTCTCTCAGAATCATGTCCTGGATTCTCTTGTAATCTTGTCCGAAATTCCCAGATTTTCCCAGATTTTTTTCCCGTCATCTCTCCAGAATCCAACCCCGGATTCTGCCGAAATTCTGACCCGGGTGCTCCCAGAAACTTGAACCAGATTCCATCGGAACCATGTCCCAATTTCTCCAAGATTCTTCCTGTTCAAGAATCACTCGAAATTATGTTCTGGATTCTCCCGCGATCCTACTCCAGCTTTTCCAGAATCCTGTCCCGGATACTCTCGGAATCCTGTCCCAGATTCTCCACGAATCCTGTCTTCAATTTTCTCGGAATACTGTCCCGTATTATTTTGGAATCCTCTCACGAAATCATGTCTTGGAGTCAATTAAAATCCTGCCTGGATTTCTACTAGAATCCCGCCCAAATTTCTATCTATCCGAAATTCTACTGGAATTCGGAATCCTGTCCTGATTTTCCCGGAATTCCAATCATGATTCTTCTAGTCCAAGATTCTTTTAGAAACCTTCCTCGGATTTTTTCGGAAAGCTGTCCTGTGTTCTCCTGAATGCTCATGAATTTCTCTCTCAAATTCTATCCGGAATATATTCATGCTCCAGATTCTCCCAGAGGTCTCCCAGACATCCACACATCGCATAATAATGCACGAATAAAATCGTTTACCGATCCAAATTTCATCAAAATCGCATTGTGGTGCGAAGCTCTTCAGTTTATTTATAAACTTTCCTTCACAGTAGGCTATTTTACGAGTTTATTCCAGTTTCATTTATTGACATCGCATATTCCTGCAAACAAACTCAAATGAAATCGGATTATCTGTCAAACAGAGTTTGTTATCACAAACTACATCGCAATGTATAACTAACAAACTCGCGTAAAAAATCGTATATCGCATACACTGCCGTTCAACGTCGGATAAGAAATACACATATATCGCCTCCACTTTTGTACGCAAAAAGCGTTTTCGACTGGTAAGCGATGAAATTTAGGTGTATAGGCATCGCATAACAGAAAAACAATTCTATTATGCATGCATTCTGGTTGTCTGGGCTGACTCGTATCCTCCCGGTATCCTTTCATGGATTCGCTCAGAAGCTTGTCTCGGATTCTCCCGGAATCCTGTTTCCGATTTTACCGGAATTCTTTCGGAACCCAGTACAGAATTGTTTCAAAATGCTCCTAAGGATTCTCTCAAGATTTTGTACCGAAATCTTTCGGAGTCTCGTCCATGATTTTGCCTGTTGAAAGTTCTCAAGATTCTACTAAAATCCTGTCCGGCATTCTCCCGAATCCTCGCAATTCTGTATTGAATTCTCTCGGATGCACGCTCCGAATTCTTCCAGAATCTTGTCCCGGGTTATCCCGGATTCTCTCAGAATCCTGTCCTGTATACTAACGGAATCTTATCTCGGATTGAAACGGAACTCCACGATTCTCCCGGAACACCGTATCGCATTCTCTCTGAACCCTGTTTTTGAATCCTGTCCCGATTCTTCCCGGAATTCCGTTCAATAGTCTTCCTGTCCAAGATTCTTTCAGAGTTCTGTCTCGGATTCTCTCGGAAGGAAAAGGTGGTTTGGCCGAAACCCATTCGGCCGAATGCCACTAGGCCGAAACTTGTTTGGCCGAACAGACCATTAGGCCGAAATTCATTAGGCCAAATGGGTAATTTGGCCGAAAGGGTCGTTTGGCCGAAAGCGTCGTTTGCCCGCGAAAGGGTCTTTAGGCCGAAAGGGTCATTTGGCCGAAAGAATCGTTTGTCCAAAATGGCCATTTGGCCGAAAGGGTCGTTTGGCCGAAAGGGTCATTTGGACGAAAGGGTCAATAGGCAAAAAGGGTCATTTAGCTGAAATGGTTGTTGACGTAGGACTTACGTCTCTCTTTACTATACCGGGTGTCATTTCAAAATTTATAAATCGGCCGCGTTACGCTGTGTTGATTTCAAACGTTAATAGCTTCTACCCTAGTGAATAGATTTCTGTAGTAACCCCTCAATCGACAGCTTTCAAGTATGCCTTTCATATTAATGCTTGATAATATCCGAAAACTTGTTTCAATAGGCTCTAAAACTGTTTTCTTTTCAAAGCAAAGCATTGAATTCTCGAGAACCTATAAATATGAGTACCGCATCATTCCATTGCCACGCTCTGATTGGTGCAGACGTCAGCGAATGAGCTCTCGCTAGGTCTGCTAAGAAGGCATAAAATAGCGCAGCGCGAATTTTTCCTCTCAATCTGACCGAAACAGGCAAAGCAATAACAGCAGCGCATCGTCGGAATTTGTGAACGGTTGCGTCATCGTCTCAGCCACGCATTCGCAAGCCTAAGCCTTTTTAAGGGCAGAATCGTCAGCATTCTCAGGTCACCATCATCGGCATTTTCAGCCCGGCATTGTCGAGAAGCCAACAGTAAGCGCGGCACGGCGGTGTGTGACGATAGAGTGTCGACGACAACACTACTGATCAAGTTTTCTCGGCCGATGGCAGCAGCGGTTAAGCGTTTGGTATTCCTGCAGACATCGATTCATAATGTTTTAAACAATCATAAACTCCCAGTTGAACCGCTCAAGAGGAACAAGAACCACTAATATACTTACTAAAGAGTTTTTCGCAATAAAATCATTTTGAAAATGTAGAAAATCAACTAATTAGAGAGCGTTTGCGTGACAATTTTATTAATTCGCGTTCGATGAATTGTTACAAAATTCTGTCTTCCTCGCTCACGACAAAAAGAAAATGCGTTTCTTATTCTAAGATTTCAACGAAAATTCTTGAAATTTCTCCATTAGAATTCCAAAATTGTCACTGTTTGGAGTCTAAATATTTCAATTTAAAATTTGATTTATTTGTTGATGTGAATAGGTAAATAGCTACTGAATTTTGTGTAACTTTCAAACGTTGGTATAAAGCTTTTGAATATTCTTGGTTAACGTGATTTTGTGTTTCCAGCAAATATACTCTATTACCACTATTACCACTCTAGCTAATCTGAAGAGTTAACGCAGTTGCGTCGCGGTATCACAAAAGACAAGCAATGTAGTGAAGAGACATTGCGAGGGGTGCTTAAACGTATAATTCAATGTGCAGCATAACATGTCGAAATAATGTGCTAGAAATCATCACATGATCCCATTTTGGAATCTTATTTAAAAAATGAAATGTTGAAAAATGTAATAAAAATTTTCAAAAATTGTGAAATTAGTGTAATATTTGCAATTATCGCACCCCTGGCAATCATTTTTAGGCGTTAGTCATCTTTGGTAACCCAAGATGTTGTGTATTTGCTGTACCATGTTGTTAATATACTATACCATATACTATATATGTGACAAATCATTTTGCTTGGTTGGTCAACGTAAAGGTAGAACCAACAAATGTTTTGCAATGTATTCATCGAAGAGGTGGAACATCGGCTTAGTTGCAATGCTATGATGAAGAAATCATTAGCTTTATTTATCAATGTAAAGGTGTAGCCATCAGCTGATTTACAATGGTATTATTCATCGAAAAGGCGGAGCTTCGGCTGATTTCCTATGCTATAGTTCATCTTTTTTGGCAATTATGGCATTGAAAATTCGAATGTCCCATATATAATTATTTTGATAGTGAACTCTTTTATTCGTTAGTTATTATTTAGAAAATAATAATTTTGAAATGTTTTGTCACTTTAATTACCCACGACTAGCAGTGAGCAAACGATGTTCAATGGTCTTATTCATCAAAGGGGCGGAGCTTCGGCTAGAGTTCTGATATAATGATAAAATCATGGCTCACGCGAGTTTAGTTCCTGCTCAAATTTTATCTTGAGCGGTCGGTAGAGAACCAACATCCAGCGACAGGGACAGGCCTGACAATAGTCATCGTCGCAGCAAGAAAAACGGCAGTAGCGACGAGATTTATTGTCTTCATTGCTACTCGACGCATCGTCAATGACGCGCACAACGTTAGCTTTCGTCGTGCAAC
Organism: Armigeres subalbatus; assembly: GCF_024139115.2. NCBI lineage: Eukaryota > Metazoa > Arthropoda > Insecta > Diptera > Culicidae > Armigeres > Armigeres subalbatus. The sequence continues at coordinate 223,479,034 of NC_085139.1, forward strand.
CAAATCGTCATGACGACAGCGAAGAACGAAGACTTCATACCATTATGCTTCAAGCGACAGCTGCCCTGCGAAAAATTTTATTATTTCTTTGTGAAAATGAATTTGAAGTAACGTATGAAGATGTCATAAATGCTATCGAAACATTTATGTTACCAAAGTTCGTACTATTTTCTTCATTCTAGACGTCATTATGTTTTTAACTACTCCGTCTATAATGACGTGCAATCGATTATGTGAAGAAGTGATGACGGAAATCGTCTTTTTACTTTTGGCTGCACGACTATCTTCGTGGCAGGCATGCGGCATGAAGAAACCGAATTGGTTTCGCGTCGGGCAATGTTATGACGAAGACTATATTTTTCACTTTCTTCATATGACGAGAATGTCAGCCCGGACAGGGATATTGCCGTCTCTAGAAATCAAAGAATTATCTTTTTACATACTTTCATCAATCAAATCAACATTAGATGAAAAATCGATTGATACCTTTCCATTTTGATATTTTTTCTCTAGATTTGTAACGAAACGTGTAATAATGAACGCTTATGAATAATGCTGAGCAAAATATGTATTTTTACATGCATGGTCAAGCCAAGTCCTACGTCCACTTCCGGTTATGTCACAGACATTACCCACTGTTAGTTTTTTTCCGAAAGGGTCGTTGGACCGAAATGGTCATTGTGCCGAAAGGGTCAATAGGTCCAAAGAGTCATTCGGTCGAAAAGGTCATTTGAGAAGTGAGAAATTTGTCATTTCATTTCTCACTCCTCGCTGTAAAAGTGAGAAAAGGAAGTGAGTAGTGAGACGTCTCCGCTTTCGGCCTAATGATCCTTTCGGCTGAATGACCCTTTCGGCCAAATGACCTTTTCGGCCAAACGAAACTTTCGGCCAAACGACTTTTTCGGCTAAACGATCTATCAGTATGCTTCGTTCAATTACGTATTGCTCAAGGAACCAAATATCATTTACATCATTGCTTTGTACAATCATGGAGTTTGAGGTGTCACACGACCTATTTTGAATCAATTTGAAAATGAGCCATTCATGGGTCCTCCGGTTGTGGCAGGAATGGTTCGAGTGGGCAGGAACCTCAAAATAATATTCCATCATTGTTGTACAAAATCATGAGTTTGAGTGTCGCACCATTTTGAATCAATTTAGAAAATGCATTCGTTGGTCGATTAGGACCATGTGGCAGAATGATCCGGATGGGCCGGAACCTAAAATATCATTCATCTGCATTGTAAAATCATGAAGTTTGAATGTCACCGACCTATTTTGAATCAATTTAGAAATGGCCATTCCGTTGGTCGCATTGGGACTGAGTGGCCGGAATGAATCCGAGTGGGCCAGGAACCCTAAAATATCGTCCCATCATTGCTTTGTAAAATCATGATTTGAGATGTCGCAGACCTGTTTGAATCAATTTAGAAAATGCCATTCCGTTGGTCCTCCGTTTGTGGCGGAATGGATCGAGTGGCCAGGAACCCTAAAATATCATTCCCATTGCTTTGAAATCATGAAGTTTGAGGTGTCGACGCTATTTTGAATCAATTTAGAAAATGACCATTCCGTTGGTCCACGATTGCGACCGTAGCGGATTGAATCCAGTGGGCCAAGACCCTAAAATATCATTCCCTATTGCTTTATAAAATCTGAAGTTTGAGTGTCGCGCTATTTGATCAATTTAGAAAATGGCCATTCCGTAGGTCCCCAGTTGTGACCGATGTGGCCAGATGATTGAACCTAAAAATATCATTCCCATCATTGCTTTAGAAATCATGAAGTTTAGAGATACTGACCTTTATGAATCAATTTGAAAATGGCCATTCCAGGGTCCCCAGTTGTGACCGATGTGGCCAGATTGAGTCCGAAGTGGGCCAGGAACCCAAAATATCATTCGCATCATTGCTTGAGAAATCATGAAGTTTGAGGTGTCGCATTCTTTGACTTAAAGCTAAATGGCCACTTATTCGGGACAACAGCCCAACGGAATCTGGAAAATTCTGGAACCTACTGTGATAGCCTCGAAATTAGTATAAATCGAAATGGGATCATCGGATGGAATGCAACTTGTGCGAAAGAATCAGTCAAGAAATGCGGTTTTACGGCAGTTTGGATTTTGAAACCATAAAAACAGACGTTGAGACGGAAGGTTAATCAGTCAAGCGATAAATCAATTCAAAATTGTCAGGCAATTATCGATCTATAAAATGCGATGCAATCGTCGGTTATTGAAAAGGTTCCAAATTTTTTTGAATGTTGTTCAAAACTTAATTCAAAATTATTTCAGTATTCCTTTGGATTTTCGGAAAGATTTGCAGATTTTCAAAGGAATGCTAAAGTTTTTGAAGGAATTTCCGATAAATATTCAAATAACTATCACCATTTCCAAAGAAATTCAAGATGTATCAAAAATTCCCACACTGGGACAGAGCCGATCAGCTTAGTGTTCATTAACACTTACAGATTATAAACTGACGGTTACCATTTCTGCATTCAGGTTCCTATTTGATTACCATTTTGCATTCTATTCGTATATCATGAGGCAACACGATGTACTTTTATGCCCAGGAAGTAGAGCAATTTCCAATCCGAAAATTCCTAGACCGGCACCGATGAACCCCCACCTTCAACATGGTCTTGCTGACAGCCGCATCTTACCCATGAGAGGCTAACCTAAAAAATTATAACCTAAATTCTGAAGCTAGTTTTCGAAACATCATGGCTATATAATAAAATTTCAGGAAAATATCAACATTTTGGTGGTCGCTTACTCTGCTCCTCAGTGCTTGGACCGAGAAACATTTAATTTCGATTTATTTTATTAAACACTTGCTAACCTTTGGAACCTATTTTCTTTCGAACAGCTACCATATCTCGGTTGGTGTATTAAATGCAGGAGTACACTCAGTTGCATAAATGTCGCCATAATGCTCCCCAAGAGCGAATAATTTGATGGATTGCCACCGGCACGTGAGGCTCATCGTTCAGATTAAGAGGCAGCCGCTGGTGGATCATCTTTTCTCGCACGATAATTATTATCATTATAGCTCACAGCTCATTCCAGAAGGCTGGCACCATCACGGATGTGAGCGCGCCTTTCCAGATCTTCCCGCAAATCATTGCCGGAATGGCCTCGCAAATCGTATGCAGCGAAATTCCTCAGCCTCCTGCGGAAGCGTTGGCAGTAATCATGAGCCGAAGAGTGGCCATTTGCAGCCCCGTAAACACATTATCAGATTATACCAATGTGTGTTTTGTTCTTCTTTTTTAGTATTGTATGTTCGCTGACTGAGAAACGGACCTGTGATGCGTCACAAGCAATCTAATGCAAAGGATTCGTGCTTTTCTGGGCCTGAAATGAAACGATTGGCTTTGGAAAGCCAATTAGCCCATGGGCAACATCAAGGAAGCAATGAAACAATCTTTCTCAATTGGTTAGGAGTTAGGAGTTTTGCAGAAGTATCGCAGTTTTGCAGAAGTGATAGATTGTGCTGATTTGCTGACTCTCAACATATATTAAATACCAGCCTTTAAAAAAAGTTACGCAACGAAAAATCAAAAGTCGGTGCGGAACAATCCAGGAAGGTCACAGCTACGAAAGGTTAACGATTGAAACTTGCGTTCGTACGGCACATCTTTCAACTTCATTAGAGCACGCATACTCGTCAACTGGTCAAGGAAAGAATGTGCAGGCGATAGACCCTTCCTAGTAACATTTTGATTTTATACAGGTTTTAACACTCTTGTGGAAGCCGGATGGCATTGGTAGATCAATGTTGTTGTCACCACCTTTAAAGGCCCCAGTCGTATACGATAATGAAATGGACGCTGGACCGACTCAGCAAGTGGAGAATACGGGCTCAGGATCTAGGCCTGGCCCTTCTCCATGTCGTTGTTTCCTATGGGTATACCCGTTGAGCATAAGTACGTTAGGCTTTCGCAACAATGGACCATAAGACTTGGTGGAGGGTAATCGTCGAACACTTTGGAATGACGGAAGTGTCCTTGGATTACGATTCCCTGGATGGATGGATCTTCGGAAGTGGACTGTATAATAAAGACCGGTTCGAATTAATTACTTAGATAACCTAGTTCTATTTTTATTTGTAAAAACGCTCTACACTCTTCGAGATCTTATAGCATGACTGCCTCGTTCCAAATTTTGCACGCACGCTCTCGTTCGCCAGCGGCTTAGTATTGCGGGTCGCTGTCTTCTCAAAGTCGACGCTGCGCTCAATATTGGGCGTCGCTGCTGTAGAACGGAACATTCTCGTTTGAGACATCTATTAACGAACTGAGGCACGAAGAAGAGAGATGTTGTCCTCGATAGGAAGAACTGGAACCTGTTGATGGCCCGGCGGTAGGTTTCCCATTGCTGAACGTCAACGGCTCGAGCCTCGACTAAGCCGTCATCACCTGGATACCGGCTGTGATTCTGCCAGTTTCCAACTGAGCGGTGGTTGGTTCTTATCGTGGAAGGATTACCATTCCAGGCCGCAGATTTGTTGTTACATGTAGTTTTTCTTACGTGGCTGAAAGAGTATTGAGGTGTCCCTAGACCACGCTCGCAAATGCTCACGCATTAGTTGCAGGTCTGCCATCTATCAGATCGGTTGACCTTGATATCTTCCAAGGATGGCTCGGCTGGAGCATTCAAGGGTCGACCTATCAAATAATGAGCTGGTGTAATTACCTGTGGGTCTGATGAATCACTGGACAAACTGAACAATGGACGAGAGTTCAAAATGCTTCTATCTCCGTTAGAATAGTCGCCATTTCTTCAAGTGAGTTTTACATCGCCTATGCGCTTCAGGTGGAATTTCGTCATATGCTGCTGCTTCCAGAGACCACGAACTCTGGTGCGTCGGTGAGATAATTTGCCACTGGATTTCCCGAACTTGAAAACTGTTGGATTTTATTCACCACTTGTTGGTCTTGAATTGCTGGTATAAACGCATGTAGTTCATTCTCCGCTCCGTGAAAATTAGTAGCATTGTCAGAATGTATTTGCTGTACCATTCCTCTTCTGCTAACTCTATGCAACGCCAGGAAGGCATCGATTGATAAATCCGATACAATTTCCAAATGCACAGCCTTGTCCATACATACAAAGCCGCAACATACGATTTCATCAGCATCGGACGATGAACCTTGTCTCAGGAGACCTGCATAATCCACCCAGTCACTGCGAAGGTGGTGATGGCGACTCTTGACGACGGTAGATTCCCCTAAGCTGCAGTTTCAGCAGGATTAACACGAAAACATTTGACACAGGAACGAGCGACTTTGCGTGATCAAGTTCGTTCAGGAGCCAGTATCTTTGGCGAATAACGCGTCAACCAGTTTGTCAGCGGAGATGTTCTGACGCACTAATCATTTCTTTATTACAGGATCTTTGTCGAATAATGAGTTGATGCTTCGATGCAAACGGCAATTTAGAGCGATCCTCGCCCACCGACTCGTAGTAAGCCGTTATCATACCACTGGACTCAGGTTGCCAGACGCTTACATGTTTGTTTAAGAAACCACTCGTTGAATTCTATCGCCGAAATAAAACGCTGGATCTAACACCACGATTGCTTCTGATGCTTGACGAGTTCTACGATAGTGAGAGAATTTGTTTCACCAGATTCGATGTCCGGATACCCGGCAGTTGCTGATAAACCTCAAACATATCCCATGATACGTTGGATTTTCCTAAACGAACTGATGCAGGAAGAATGGAAAGTCGCAGTACTTTCAGGCGTTGCAACATGAGTTTTAAGCTCAGGAAGTGTTCTCGGAATTTCTTCAACTTCGTCGACCTCGTTGCTTCTCCTCCAGAAATGTGGACCATTCACCAAAGGATGTTTTGTTTCAGTCCTCGCAGCTGCCCTCGTGAAACGATGTCGCAGGATTGTTTGCCGAACGAATATAATTCCATTGATTCCTTGGTTTCTGTTTTATATTTCCTCGAACGTTTGAAGCTGATCAATGGCTGAGGCCAAGCCTGTTCGCGTAGTTGTTCAATTGTAATTTGCCTAAACTACGGTAAAATAGCGATAAACATTGTTGTATAGCTTCTCCCCAATATTTATCATAGCATTGATCTACCTATCTATGTAGTTGTATAAGTTTAATTTCCACCTTCTAGCTGTATATCAGTTTTTGTTATTAAAAAAAGAAGCTTCTGACAATAAAATCCGCAACCCTTGATTCGTTATCTCCTGTATTCGCACATAATTGGAGTGCAATAAATAGAACAAATTAATAAACAAGTGTCTATTCTTCATCTCGGTTGCAGTTTATATATTGTTGCTCAAGCGATTTCTTGATTAGGTGTAGCTGAATCTCTATGCTCATTGTTGATCCGTCGCTCGTTGCAATCGCCGGTACATAATCGCGTGTACACTGTAGACGATCATTGATTTTGAAACTCTGGTTTGACAGGTTCGATTGATAAACGGGTCCGAACATTGGTGCCGTGACCAGGATTTGCTGAGTGATATCGGACACTGTTATCTTCATTGTCGGATGACGGATGGTTTAAATGAGAACGCCTTGTGAAAGCTTTGCGCCACCGACATCGGAGGCGTATATACGTTTCTGCGATCGAAATTTATTTGGGGAAAGTAGGGCAGGCCCTGATTAAGTCGATTGTAATTGATTTGAGTCAATCAATAGTACTTAAGGCCTGTTAGGCTCAAACGGTAGATACCTAATACTCTATATCTACTGATTGGTCTCGGTCTTTCTTTGACTACAACAATCTGATGAATTGGACTTATATCAAATCAACGATAATTCGGTGATAGCTTATCTGGAAGGAATAATCATCAATCAACGATTGTCGTGACGAGACTGCCGTAGAGTACCAGCCATTAATACGGAGCAGACATTTACTTCATAAAGGTCTGCTGGCAGGCTCACCAGGTGAGTACCTGTCCAAACTATCTCAAAGCCGTTGGTCCTACTATTGGTTTTATCTATTTCGATATCCTTCGGCGACGTACGTCATCAACGAACGTGGTTGCGTCTAAACGAGGAAGACATATCTTTTCTAATCTGAGTTGTCGTGATGTTTCGTGACAAGACCACTAATCTACTCACTCTCGGAGAAAGTCGAAGGCAGCAAAACAAACTAGGACATAAAGGCCTCACAGGTGAGGATCTCTCCAATTTAACAAGTTGGTTCGTTGTACTTTGCTGGGTTTTCTTTCTTCGTAGTTTGACGTTGGCGTGATCTGGACCGTCATGGGCAAAAGCTGAAACAAAGGCTATGCGAGAACAACATTGGAGTTCCTTAATCGAACGGAACAATTTTTACAAAAAATGATCCCTCGAAATCAATCAAGTAGAGACCAGGTTGGAGAACTAGACATCAATGGTCGAGTTCGAGGATGTACAAGCGGACATCGAAGATGGAGGAAGATGAAGGAACGGATTCGTACGAAAGATTCAGTAGATTTCGAGAATTTTTCAAGATTAGGGGGTTGAAGGCGAAATTGGGCTATTAGCGGCTCTAATAACAACAGCATCATCTGGCTGTGAGTGGTTACAGGGCTGTATTCGAGTTACCGAAATAGTTTAGAGTTTTGGTGAGTTTGAACATGGTTGCCTGTTTTCGACACGTTCAAATCGCTCGTCCACGAAAATCAGAATTTGAGTGATTCAACTTTCATTATCTGAAAGCAGCTTTAAAGGGTGACGTTAAAGGTGATGACATTTCCCATGAGCGAAGTCAGTTATGGGTACTGTCCGCGCGGTGAAGATCTCTAACATCTATCTGCAGAAAAAGCGACACGTGAATGCACCTGTATCCTACTGTGAGGAAGATGTCGGCTTCTAATATACACGAGCTTATTGACTGTTTTGATCGACACAAGATTCTTGATCAACTTAGGAACGCACATCGGGATGAGAATGTTGATGCAATTACTCATTCAGCTGGATGATTTCCAGGACTGGGAGAATACGCACTCAAGAAGAACGACCCGGTTTTCAAGGATGTGATGGACTTCCTCAGGGACAAACAAATCTTGGATGCGTAGCAGTAGACCGATATTCAAAGGAAGGTCCAACCTTTCTGACTTGTTCGCGTACAAAGAGATACGATGTAAGCTTTCGACGCATGCAGCGACGGTATTCAACGGCCAAGTGTCAATATTGCGATGTCCTCATTCATTTCAGCCTGTACGGCATTCGAAATGGCATTGGATAAGAGATTAAATTTTAATGCTAGAGGCTTTGTAGCAACTGTTTGCGGAGAGATCATTTAAATCGTGATTGTCAATCTCGTTTCCGTTTCGAACTTGTGATAAGAAGCATCATTCGCTTCTCATCCTGGAATCCGGCGAGTTCCGGTTTCAGAATCGACTAACTGCAGATCCAAGATGATGAGCTCAGCATACGACGCAGAGCTCAAGAGCTACGACTTTCGTCAACGTTTCAACGGATCTGCGAGGAGCATCATGTTTTATCGACGTTGGTCCCATAAGAGTGCAACATATTTAGCGAGCGCTTTGGATATGGTTCCAGACCAACCTTTTCGGAACGATTATGTCAAATACTGAAGCACAGGAAGAAAGTGTACCCATTTCCGCGTGGGAACTCCCTGATGCAATGTCACACTCCATACTGCGATATTTTCACGTACCTCCAACCGCCGTTCCCATGGACTTCCTGTGTTGAAGAAGTTACGAACGACCAACATCGGGAACGATTAAGGAGCTGGAACCTCCCTCGGATATGAATTTAGCGGATCCTGGTTTTAACACGTGGATCCATCGATCTTCTTCTGGATTGGAATACTTTTTTGAATTTTTGCTGTTAAACGATGGACGCGTACCTCAAAACTTAGGTGATAGGCTCTCTTTCATACACACAGTTTTCGGTTAGGCGGCGGAAAACTGATTGGAAGCATTATGCCCTCTCTAGTTATCATCAATCGATAATCAACAGTGAGGCAGAACGGTGGTTTGGACAATTGAGGAGATTCGCGATGCCCAAGCAAACACCAGAGAAATGGTGCGAAGCACACTATGCAGCAACTGTCGAAAGGAACGAGCAAGGACGCTATGTGGTAGGTCTCCCAAACGGGATTGTTTCGCTGAAAGAATAGGTGAGTCGAAAAGCATGGCATTACGTCGATTAGTACAACTGGAAAGGCGTTTCAGGAAGACCCAGCGCACCCAGTTAGATTCAGGAATATTTGGACAACGATCATTTGAGCTTGTGCCTCAGCAGAAGAAGGTGAAAGACGAATCGTTTGCTATTTACCTCATCATCCCGTCTATAAGGAAACGCACAAAAATTCGTCCAGTGTTCGACGGTTCAGCCAAAACTCGACAATTCCTCGCTGAACGATTTACTTCTAACGGGACCTGTAATTCAGAAACGCTCTTCAATTTATTGCTCAGATTTCGAAACATAAGGTGGCGTGGTTGCTGACATTGAAAAATGTACCTCAGGTCATGTTCATCATGAAGATAGGTCATTAATGCGTTTGTATATCCTTCTCTCATCTCCCATCTCGACGTATGAATTTCAACGAGTTACATTTGGTTTGTCGCCATCGTCCTTCCTAGCGACTAGGACGTTGCGTCAGTTCATTCGATGAAGGAGCCGCTTTGCCAACAAGACGCACTCGAGGAAGACTTCTGTGTGACGATTATTCGTGGAGCAGATTCCGTGAATGAGCGATTCAGCTGAGGGAAGACTTACAGCAGTTGTTAGCTAAAGGTGGGTTCCAGTAAGGTAATTCTAATATCAAGGAAGTTTTGTTCAATACCGAGGAAGATTTGGTTATTGAGCGCATCTTGACAAAGGAGGAAAGCGTCAAAACATTGAGGTAACGTGAGTCCAGATTACTGATCGATTATCCATATGATGTCACAGTTCTAAATGAAAGATTGGATGGACCAGAAGGCAAGTGTACTCAGTAATTGCACGTCTGTTTGATCCCTCGGTATATTTGCCCGGTTATATCATGGCAAAAATCATATCAATATTTGTGGGTGGCCTCCAGGGTTGGGTTGACCTTTACCGGAAGATCAAGCAAATTATGGAGACATTATTCACTTCTTTGTTAGGAAATCTTAAGATTGATCGTTTGCCTTTGTCGCAGCCGTTTGATCCAATTTCATTGTTTCAGATGCATCTGAGTCCGTACGGGCATGTGTATACCAGAACGATTGATCAAAGGGCACATTAAGGTAGATTATGGCGTCAAAATCTCGTCCTGCACCGTTGAAACGAGTTAGTTTAGCACGGCTGGAACTATGCGGCGCGCTGATTCGCAAAATTGGGAAAGAGTTCGAAAGGCATTGAAAATGGAGGACACTGAATCATGGTTCTGGTCGGATTCAGAGGCCATGTTGGCTCAAACTACCATCCTATGTTTGGGCTACATACGTCGCAAATAGAGTCTCGAAGTTCAAGAAATAACCAAAGGTCATAGGTGGAACCATGTGACGGTTCTGAGAATCCTGCAGATATCGTCTCGCGAGTACATGACCGATTTGGTTGAAATGAAGCAGTTACTGGGCCTGATTGGCTATCAACGATGGATCAGTTCTGGAACAATCCGAGCCACACCAGAGGCCACCAGACGAGTTACTGGAACGTAAAAAACATTCATGTCACAACGTGACAGAATCCATCCATTGATTCATCGCTTTTCATCATATTGGAAACTATTGCGTCGCACTATTGCTTCGTTTCATCCGGCGATGTCACGACAATGTGTACCAGACACATATGAGATTACTGTTCAAGAGCTTCGCTGCCATAGCCTAGTTCGCCATGCAAGAAGAATCATTTCTGAAGGATATAAAGGAACTGTCAATCATCACCATACCAGCACGATCTCTTGAAATATTTGCATCCATTTCTCGACACACAGGCATGCTGCGTTGTGGCCGGCTCAATATGGTAAACCGTGCGTTTTCGACGAAACACCCTATTCTTCCAGGCAACCATTGCGTTTTCGGACTCTTTAGTGTATCATCACACGTCTCTCGCTGGACCTCGAGCTCTTTCTCATTCGCCAACAATATTGGCCCCTCAATGAGCAAAGCTTTGGTGAACTATGTTTACCGAAACTGCCTGCGCTGTTTCCGAAGCACCCTCTCAACAACCTCCTGGACAGCTCCTGTTCCTCGAGCTACACCTGCACGGCCTTTTGTAACTGGGGTACTATGTGGACCCGTTTCCTTAAACCAACTCACCGGAAGGCCGCCGCAATAAAGGAACTTGCCTCGTATTTGTATGCTTCACACCAAAAGCATCAGGCTCGTTGAAGATCAACCCTCAACCTTTCTAGCTCTTCGGCTTTCGTGGCTCAGGAGGTTTGCCGGTTGAAATACGGTCGACAGGTCTCAATTTTCGAGGAGCAAGCACGACTCAGAGCTTTATGGTTTATTAAGCGATTCCGCTAGCCGGATAGGAATAGTGAAGAAGCGGCTAAACAGGGCATCGAATGGAAATTCATTCCTCCCAGAGCCCCTCATTTTGGCGGTTTTGGGAGGCCGCCGTAAAATCTGCTAACGATCTCTCGTAAGATTCTGGTCAGACAACTCTCTTTCGAGGACATGACCTCTCTCACCCAAGTCGAGGCCGCAATGAACTCCGCCCTTTAACACCACTTTCGGACGACCCAGATGAATTGGATGTCCTAACACCAGGTCGTTTTCTTACTGGGGCTGCATAGCCATTCCAAGTCCGGACTATCAAGATGTCTGTCAACCGTCTACACCTCAACAACTCCAACGCTCGTGCAGCTACAGACCGATGGAAGAAGGAATATATTTCAGAACTTCATAGCTATCAACGTACATCTCCACCGGTTGCGCTCACGAAGGACAAATGTAATTTTGAAGGAAGATGACAAGCAGTCAATGTCCTGTGCGACGCATCGTTACAACGCATCCGGGTCCGGATAGCTGTTAGAGTGGTAACACTTCGAACTGCCAACGCATCTACAAGCCCACCTCTCGCATCTGCTTACTACCGTTTGAAAAGGAACCGAAATCATCGATAGGTACATGATCAATAGTCAACATCACGAATTGGAACTAGTTTGTTATTAGTAGGAAGCGTGAATTATCAGAAATATGAAATCATAAATTCTAGGAATTTATGGCGCAATGTTGCGTGTTGTTCGAAGAATTTGATAATGTTGCCTAAACTACGGTAAAATAGCGATAACAGTTTGTACCACTCTCCCCAATGCACATTTAGTGCATAATTGATCTACCTTATCTATGTAGTTGTATAGTTTAATTTTCACACCTTCTAGCTTATATCAAGTTTTGTTATTAAAAAAAGCTTCGACAATAAAATCCGCAACCCTTTTGTATATCGTTATCTCCTGTATTCGCAATAATTGAGTGCAATAAATAGAACAAATTCAATAAACAAGTGTCTCTATTCTTCATCTCGGTTGCAGTTTATATATTGTTGCTCAGAAGCCGGATTTCTTGATTGAGTGTAGCTGAATCTCTATGCTCATTGTTGATCTCGCTCGGTAATCGCCATATAATCACATGTACACTGTAGACGATCATTGGATTTTACTCTGTTTGATTGGTGTCCGATTGATAAAACGGTCCAGACAAAGCCAAAACATTGTACTGTCCAACCAGGACAACTCTTCGAAAAGGCATCTGGAGCGTAGGAATCACGGATTAATTGCGTCAATAGAAGGGCAGCACAAGTTCCTTCCGTGAATGGAAAGATCGCAATGGAGCGACCTTTGATTTGCTGCATAAAAGACGCAATCGTGCAGAACCATCAACGAACAATGCTTCGCAAATAGATGCACGCACCATAAGCCACATTTGATGCGTCAGCGAGTCATGCAATTCATAAGCGACACTATCAGGAAATGCACATCATGGAACCTTGATAAGTTGAAGTTCTGGCAGCGACACTTGAAGAACAGACCATTTTCTTGACATGTTTTGTCGATTGGATCATCCCATCCTGCTGACGTTCTCACAGCTGTTGTACCATGCTTGGCACAATAACGATAACCGGCGCGAAAAGCCCAAGTGGGTCGAATAACTTTGCCACCTCAGAATAAATTTCTTTTGGCTGGCTTATCTTTCGGAATACAACTGCTAGTGGATTAGCAATCAAAGACGTCGACGTTAGGATCCCACAATAAACCAAGCACCTTTACACCTCGTTCGGTTATTCGGTTAATGGGACCTCCTTTCACGATCGGCTGGTAGGTGTTCGAGAATTCGTTCGAGTTTGAACACCTTGTGGATGTGAAATCCACCTCGAGCAAGAAGAAATTTTAGTTGATGTTGACACTCGATGGCTTCTTCATGTGTTGACACCAGACAGGGCATCATCGACAAAAGTCTTCACTCAATGACGAGACCGATAGGAAAATCAGCGCCATCATCCTCAACTGGCTGTACCAAACACCTCGTTGCTTGATGCAGCGCACGCGGTACCGTATGCAACCGTATTCAACTCAAGTACCCGTAGATATGGGAAGGATCAGATCTCCAGAAGCAACGAAAGCGTCTGTCCTCTGGCGCCATAAGCACTTGTCGGTACATTTTTCTACGTCCGCTGAAAACCATAAAGTACTTACGGAATCGCAGCGTAATGGAAAATATCCGTTTTGCACCACTGGACCGACCTGTAGCACTTCGTTGAGCGATAATTTAGACGTCTCGATTTGGCACTAGCGTCGAATACCACACGACACTTGGTGGTTGAGCTCGATGGTCGTAGAACAGCATGGTGTTGAAGGTAGTAGGTGCTCAAATTCGTGGATCAGCCTCTGATTTCCCGGCAGTGGCCAAGTTCCTCATATTGTTTGATGAATTCGCCGTATGATTGCTTTAGCTCGGATTGCGTTCTAGCGTTTCTCCAGCATAAGAAATCGTTTTAATGCCAGAGAACGACAATTATCTAGCAGATCTACGTTGTCCTTGAAGGGTATTCTCACCACGAACCTGCCGGTTTCATTACGCTCGTATGTTTACATAAAATGTGCTTCACAAGACAGTTGTTCGGGTGAAAAGGGACTCATCCGGTACTTCCTCCATATTCCAGAATTGTGCATCATTTTCTCAATGGTGTTGATTGACGCAACGTTGGCATGTTGAATTGCCGCATTGGAAATGTACGGCTCGTTTATCACGCCTGCTACCACCCATCCTAGATGAGTGTCACGTAGTTGAGGAAGATTCGTACCAAGGCTAAAGTGGTCAGGCTAAATATCGAAGAAAAGCTCTCCTCCGATAAGCATGTCGACCTTTTCTGGATGGAAGAAACGTGGATCGGCGAGCTGATGCCTTCTGGAAGTTTCCAGAATCAAAATCGATCCTTACGTTTGGAATAATCCAGTCACTTTGGGAGTAACCAGGCTTAATATTTGGAAAACCTCCGTAGCAGTCGAATTTAATGAAGACTTTATCCCGAGCTAGCTTCTCAAAGCGTTGATTCCTGT